>NC_080050.1:30433069-30608069 GCF_026212465.1 Amaranthus tricolor | reverse complement strand
GAAAAATGCTGCAGACAAAACCGCCACTTTAAATGACAGTTTTAGTGTTTTCAAAAATTAAAAATAAAAATGCTCTCAACCGCTATGTGTAACAGCGGTTTGTATTGTCAAGGAAACTGTCATTTGGAATGGCGGTTTTGTATGACTGCATTAAAAAAAAAATAAACTTTCCTACATGGACAGTATTCAGGGAAATATTTTTCCCTTTAAGGCACATTGGAAAATATTTTTATAATTAGCATTAATTTGGGAAAAGATTCTAACATGGAAAATTAACAATCACACAATAATATAATAATTCATGACATGAGCAATAATAATACAATTAAATAAATAATAATGAAATTAAATAAAACAAAAAGAGTTAAATAGATAAAAACTTAAAAGGCTTTTGTGGTACTTTTGGACTGTCTCCCTCACACATGAACAAAATCAGTTTCTTTCAAACTAGTGAGTAGTGTGTGGTTCTCTTTTAATGTTATCCCTATCTACAATGAGCAAACTACTCTCTACCATCTCATCCCACAAGATTAAAAATAGCTCATACAAAAGCTCATCAGTTAGTTTGCTCAAAAAAAAAAAAAGTTAATCTGTTGGTCATTTCTTCAGTATCATCTTCAGTATCATGACCAATGAAACCCCCGCCATCCTGATCCAAGCTAAAGCTTTCGAGCCTGCTCTTCCAAGATAAGGTTTAGAAACTTCAAGCAGCCATTTAGACTGACTAAGATCACCTGCAATGTAAAGCCTGCCAAACTGCAACTCGGAGAGCCTCGTGGAAGTACTTGCAGACGAGAGTTGGCTCCTGATTTTGTATGAGAAGGTATGCAAGACTACCTCGATAAAGCTCACAAGGTTTCTGCCTAGGAGAGAATCTAAGTCCGTGCTTACCTAAGCCACAAACCAGGTTATTTGATCAAAAACTCTATTAATATTAAATTGTGTAACATATAACACAAACCTTTCAAAAAAAACAAAGGACACAAAAAAGGTAGCCTAGTTGGTTTATAGAGATTATTATTCGACTCACCTTATACTAGTTTCTTGGTTCACTCCTGTTTCTAGCGTGATCCTCGTAGTTCGAACCCTATGGTATGATTCAAAACTTGATGCTGCAGTTAGTTTCTTCAACAGTGAGGATATGTTACCATTTGTTCTTCTGGATGCAGGTCAGCCACATGCTTGATTTACATTTCTGTAAACACTCTGTAGGCAAAGGAAAATTACAGTAAAATTTGGGTCACTTATAACAACCAAAAGTTTCGACAATAATGGTAATCCTCCATTAGAAAGAGCATAAAATCAAATTCATAAACCACAAAGAACAGAAGCATTCTTAACAGATGTTGCATATAAACACTGTTATAATGACGGAGCATAACAATCATAACTACAGTTAGCCTTCTCAAAATTATCACATACACAGAGGAAGAGCATAGATGTATTTCCTACAATCCAACCCTATTTATTCACTTGAAGTAGCATCTCAAATGGCAATTAAACGATTCATAAACCCAGTTATTTTTTTTTCAATCCAGGAAACTTAACTAAACTCAGGCATAGACCGAATAACAAGAGTATGTTAGTATCCCAGAGTCATCATGTTGCTCTCACATAGTGACATAGGTTCCATCTATCACAAGAAAAACTTAAGACGATGCAATAGTCCACCAGAGAAACGAAGAGTGTAGAAGAAATCAATCTTAGAAACTGTCAACACAAGTCACAAAGATAAAGCCACAATGGGGGTCAACATTCTATACAATACAACTGTTTTTATGGTTTCATTCGACATCAGGATTCATTGTAAGTTGAATGATAATGTGCAGATATGCAAACAAGAGCATATCGATTAAAGTGCTTGACAATGTTTTTGAAGTCGATTTTCCTCGAGTCCTCGAAATGAAGGCATCTCTTTTACAGGAAAAACGACACCCAAGGATGAGAACAAGGAATCGAACTGAAAGCAAGGATAACTAGACAAGTAGCTGACATCAGAGTTCAAGATTGGCTTGAAAAGCTTTGAAATTCTGGATTTGAGCCTCACAAGAAGAAAATATTATTTTTGAGGGGATCTACTATTTGTCTAAGTGTGATGCCATAAACATCTAAAGACCACAGCAGCCCGTTATACTCTAACTACAACAATGGTACTGTCAAATTTCATGAACAATATCAACCATGCTTTCAAACTCTACTTTTCAGACTGATTGGTCTGACGAGCTGTTATCTTCTATAGGTTTTTCAGATTTTAAACTATCACAAATAGGGATACAAACGTCCATTTCAGGCTCCTGAACGATCTAATGAATATGTTGAATAAACACCACATCATGCCATGGATAGAAGTGGAAACTCATCATTTAACCTAAGTAAATCCACCAGAGATATTCATACCTTAATTGACTATAATATGCCAACACAACAATAATGCCAAAGCTTTAATCCCAATAGAATGAGGTCGCCAATGCCATTAAGTGGCTCTTACCTAGGGTGAGGTTTAGGGGGTCAGATATACACAACCTTACCCTTGTTAACGATAACACTAACAGAGAAGTTGTTTCCGTTTGACCCTTGATTATAAAAAAATCATGTGCAACTTCATATAAATAGAAATGCACATGATTTGATAAGCTATTTTACTATACTCCACTATAATCCGAAACCAAAGAACTATAAAGTTTTAGCTCCATCAAAATAAGGGAAAAACTACATGATCCAAGACAAAATGTGATAAATCGTTGCTTACAAAAATTATACTATAATACGCCAACGACTTGAAAAATTAAAACACATCAATTTCAGGTGTACCCAAGAGTTCATCAGTTATTCCAGATGGAACCACAAGCTAACTGACTATGCTTGCAATAGTCTTTCCGCATGTCGAGTTTTATTATAGCAAGGGAGGTCGCATCTGATAAAGCACTCATTATCAAATCCATCGCATTTTCCAACCTATTATAAGTAAACAATAGGGAGAGAGAAACCTGAAAATCTTACAAATAAGAAACAAATATTCTGGAACAAGAGCAACATATCCAATACACTTCTTCTGAGCCTGAATCCTCAAACAAAGAAACCAGAAGAAAGAGGTATTATGAAGTATAAACTCATATTATAAACCTGTACTTTGTCTGAATTTTGGTGCCAAAACGTTTGGAATTTTAATCAACATAACATATAGTCAAATACACCACCATAACAACAAAGTCAAATAAGGCTACCTAATATTAATTTACAGCTACAAAAATTAATTCCAATGATCATCCATATATTCACCACCTCTATGCATTCATATGTACATATATATATATATATTATGCCTCCAACAAATACCAATTCTTCATGCCATTGTTCCATCTTGTTAACTAGGTCAATTTCGACTTACCTCTTCCTCTTCATTGCTCCTTAAAGTTCTAACATTCCACTTTTCTAAGTAGACATAATCCAGTCTTCTTTGCACATGACCAAAGCAACATAAACATATTTCTCTCCATCTCTTTCCTTTGGCTACTGTTTCTCCAAATGAGGGAAATTTTCCCCCTCCCTTCCTTTCCGCTCTCCATTTCCTCTCATCCAAATAAAGTGTAAAAAGACTATAAAAAATTTGTCAAAAACCATCAAACATTACACATCAATTCAACATAGAATAAAATGTAAATCAAATCAAGCTCTTTGTTAAAATTTAGAAAAAAGGGACCAAATGGTTAGCACTTCAGCAAGAGCAAGAACATGTTGTATCGATGCCAAAGGTTACAAAATAGATTAGACAAAATATGAAAAGCTTTAAGCTTTGAGATATAAGGTCAATCTAGGACAAACAAGCACTGTTCTCAGACATTAACTTACAGAAATTATACAATGTTCATGATGAAACACATGTGGTTATCCAAACGGAAGTCAAACTTCAATGCATCCCTTGATACCTTCTTCAAATTTGCTGAGGGATGACATTGTATCCATCAGAGCATTTGCAACCTTTTGTCTGCTTACATAACAAACATATCAGAAGTTATAGCATCCCGATGGTATCTCAATACTTCCACTTAGTGCTTCACTCGAAATATAGAACTTAATTAATCTCCAAACCTTCTTACAGGTCTCTAGAAAAAGGGTTAAGCTAGATGAAGTAGCTTGGATGAACAATTTTACCCAGGGTTGACACATTGAATGTCTGGCCCTGTGCTACTGTGTGGCATAAAAATGAGAGTCCCCCCCCCCCCCCCCCCCCAACAACCACCACCACCACAACAGAACCCCACCATTTGTATCAAGGTTAAAACAAGAGTTAAGTTTATAACAATCAAACTCAAGACTACACACAACAAAAAACATGTTCGGCCACCAAACCATGGCCCATCTTGTGTATATACGTTGCAGTTTTTAGTACATCTATGAGGGACCCAATGGTAGCGGGGCCCTATTCTTGGGGGTTGACCAACTTTTTCAAGGTCTTGGATTGCAACTTTTATGGTCAATTTGGAAAAGAACCACATACCTATCAGAGCCACGTTGAATGTCTGCTTCCTTGGCCACACCATTAAGAAACGTGAATGATCTAGCCCAAAATAAAATATAGTCAAAGAACTATTACATATGTAATTCATAGAAAGATCAATCAGAATCAAACAGGAGAAACAAGAAGATTCTATATATCTCAAGATATTAAATCACAAAAATGCCCATAAGATTGAAAAGTGGCTTGCAATGGATGTCAAAGGATCTCCTTCATAGATAAGAATCACGATAAAATAATATAAGAAACCATCAAGACGTATTTAGTATTCCTCTATTTCAGACAAGCTGTGAAACAGGAAGTCAGCAGCAACTACTAATCTTAAAAGCAGCAAAAAATCAGAGCTATGTCTGAGACAGATAGAGATTCTGCTTGGTTTCACGATAATTAGGGATCATTAAATGCCATTTTAGAGGATGGTCAAGCCATCAATCAGTTTCTTCACAGCTCTTATAGGATTAAGAAATGCAATATGTTGAACACAAACTTGTCATCCTGTTTCCTTAAAGTAATTCAAACAACATTACACATAACCAATCAGTAAGGAAGAGGTTATTGCCAAGTTACCCTTGATTACGAAAAAACACCATCTACTACACATAAGGCAAACATTGTTTCACTTTAGTCCATTTCAAAACAAAATTCTTCAAATAACTATGATTCTTTGGCTCATCGAAAATTAATTTGGAAAAGCACACAGGACAATTTGATGAAAATTAAAATGTTGAATAGAAAAAAATGGGATTGCGTGAATCTCAAGCCTCAAAAAAGGGAAGAAATTAAATTAGTGAATTCACAAATTTGCCAAGGGTCTAGCATCATACTCAATCTGGATCTAGATTTCTTATAATTGCAACATATTTCCCATTTCGAGAAATGTTGTATAGTTGTAACATTTCTATAACCTTACCACGCCTAATTGTCCCAATTTTTTTCTTATTCCACCTACTTGCTCTCTCACATTTTCTTCTCTCTCACTGCTAGTTCTCTTTTCTTGGTTGCAACTAATATGAAACACAAGTCTTGTACTGAATCCATCTCTCTAAATCAGCCAAGGAAATTGTCAAAAACTAAATCCAGCACAGTAACTAGCTAGTATTCTTCGGGCAAACACCAAACACGTTAAGGGGAACAAAAGAAGAAGAGGGATAAATTTCACTCATTTTCAGAAGATCCAAGGGCTCAGTATAATTAAAAGTATTTAAGTTGAGATTGACCTATTTCTTAAAAGAAATTTTGCAACTTCAGGAGGATAATAATATTATCATGGTTGCAGCGTCTTAACTCTTAAACATCAAGGAAAATTCCTTGCATCATAGGCATTTGATGTATACAGGAATACAAGTTACGACTGGAATTTGTTTTGGATGTAAATATGGTAACAAAACTATTCAAGATTCAATTATAACTGAATGACTACACTACTGACATAAAAGCAGTAACATTACATAAGAAACAAGTAATATATAACAGAATAAGATTGATAGAGTCATAGAACAATGAAAAACCTTATAAGATCGCTTAGCCTGGCCTCAGCTTCCAATTTGGCAGAGTCATCATCTTTAAGTAATGAAGATGCATTGGTCACAATTAGTTTGAATGTGCAAACCTAAGATCAACACAAACAGTTTGGTAAGACATTTAGAGTTTAAACCAGTGTTACCAGAAATGAAGTATGACACAGTACAGTAACCAAAACAAAAACACCAAACGATACAGTATGATGATATCCATTTTATATAATAATTTAATCATTGTAGATTGAAACTTGAAACATTTTTTCACCAAAACATTAATATTAAATTTGGGGGACGAAGTTTCCCAGAAACATTAATCGGGGAAAAAGTATCCAAATTTGGTGGGAAGTTTCCGGTTACTGATAACTAGGGTTAAGACAGACAAACAAAGGCGCTTATAATGAACACAAGCTCAATACAAACCTCGACACCAGTTTTAGCCTGAAATGCAACAAACGAATTCCTATCCTCAGGAACACAATCCCTGGCAGCAGAATTCAGCATCGCTTGAATTTCCTCCAAATCCTTCAGCTGAAAACTAGAATCCTCCTTCTCTACTCAATCAAAATCATCAACAACAAAAAATCAAAAAACAAAATCTAAACCCTAAAAATCGAAACAGACAAAGTCGAGAAAGTAAGAAATAACATACGGAGGCGTTGATAAGCATAGCGAAGGATTTGTTGAGAAGCGTCAATCGGAGCTAAAAGATACTTAATGGATTTCTTTTTCTGCTCCCTGAGCCAATCTTTAGGTCCTGCTGCAAAACTAGGGTATATCAGGATTACAACATTCATTTTGAAGAAGAAGAAGAAGAAGAAGAGAAGACGTACAAATGCCAACATCGAATGCCAGTGCAGGAAGAGGTGAGTGGAGGAGAGAAGGAATTGTGATAGAGAGTAGAAGAGGAATGTGTCTTCTAGAAAGAGAGTTGACACCATTGTAATTCGGTACAGGGAGTTTTGAGTTTGGAGGTAATGGAGGAGGGATTGCCGCCATTGAAGAGGAGCTTAAGCACAGTCTTGCTGACACTTTCATGGTTTGGCGCTTTTGTTGACTCCAGCGATCAGTTAGGATATCTCTATTACTTAAAATATAATTGTGGATACATTACTCAATTTAGCGTTATTATTGCTTTATGGAGTTTTATTAGAGAGATTTTAATATTTTATTTTTTATTTTAAAATAGGTGTTAAAATTCTAAAATAAAAAATAAAGATAAATAATAAAAAATTAAACACATAATTTTTTATTAGCTTTTCAATTATGACAAGACTCAATTCTCAAAATTTCGCATACTTAGTACTTCATAAATCATGTAGTAGCTTTTTGGCAATCACATATTTTATTTTATTTCTTCTATATTCATCGTCTCATTGAATTTGCTAATAAATATTCAGTATAAAAATCAAAGTAATTTAATTGTTAGAAGAATAAACAAAAAGTTTGAATTACGCGAATGTTAATAGAAGAGACAAGAGAAGAAATGCATGAATGAGAATTAAAAAATGTAATGAGACCATTCTCATAAAAGAAAATGTAACAAACTAAGCGGAATGGACAAAAATAAAAAGTATAGCTAAACTAAAAGAGACGGCAGACTATCATTATCATCCTACCCAGTGTATCCCGCTCATAGAAAAACTAAGGACAAGATAGACGGAAAACTATGATAAAAAAAAAAAGGATTGAATTCAACAACATTTATTGAATTTTGAACAATTTCAATTTAAGAGCGGGGGAATAGAAAGAAAATAATTAAATATGATGTTTATCTAATAATTTTGCCTTTTGTTTATTAAAATGAAAATTGATCGAGTAGTAAAATTTGAGAATAAACTTATTTTTATTAAACAAAATTGAAGTTATTGGAAATAAACTTACTAAATTTGAAAAATAGTACGATAAAATTGATTATCACTGGTGTAGTTGTAGAATAATAAGAATAGCATTTGAAACAGAGTTTCCAACAAATGGTATATAGTTGCCTCCTAAGCCTATGTGCCGACCCCAATGTTGGTTCACCTAAACTCGGAGCTTCAAAGACTTCAAAACGTCAAACTATCGCCCTTCTGTCATTGTGCCTGCTGGGCGATCTGCCGGTTCTATTAGAGCTTGATGAGTTGACATAAAGGCGTATTAGGTCCTCGGCTAATGAAGAAAAACCTTCCAAATCCTTTCTCGATAAACTTATAAGAGATGGGTCCGGGAGTTGGAAATTAAGCATCTATTGCCATCTTGAAGCCCTCAACGATATTTCACTCGAACTGCACAATATCCTTGACTCCTCGTTGTAGGGTGCAGTTAAAGTGTCAGTATAGTTACACAACATAGAAGGATTAGTACCAAAAAACACGTATATATCAGGCTTCTGTAAGTTGGTCGGTAATACTTTATAATCCTGGACTTTGTCCGGTAAATCGGCAAACACAAGTATACCGGATATTCTGGACCCAACAAGATAACCAAGAACGATATTTGTATAATTAGGACGGAAATTGACAAGAGGTGAGCAATGTAAGTCGATGTCATTTATCTCCTGTCGTCAAGGCCTCCATATCGTTTTCTGAGCAACAAGAATGCCCTCCTTGTCCTGAGCAAATGTCATATGAATATCCCAATTCAAGCTTCTAAATATTCCTTCTAACGGTTCCACGACAACCACTTTATCGCGCACAATAACCCAGCCTCCGGGCCGTAATATACGATCCATTTCAACAACTATCGCCACCGGTTGGTTACATCTGGCACAGAGAGCATATCACAAAGGGCACACTCAGTTTGGCTATGTTTACAAAAAGAAGTTCAATCCACTATAAACAAGTTTCGTCGATTTCACAGAGTTGATATGTTCCAATAAGTTATATAAACTCAACAAATACTAATAAGTTCAGATCGGGGGCGAAGCCAGGATTTTGAATTAGAGGAGCCAATAGTCAGTACTCTAGCGAAAAGATATCGTCAAATGATAGAATATTAGCAAGTTGACCTCAATATTTTGGGATTAAGGCTTTGGCCTTATTGTTGTGATCGAGATACTAGCAAAATAAATATATAAAAACAAGATAGAATTCTAAATTATTGTTTTAAAATGAGAAAATTGTATGATTCGGGAATTAAAAAGTTGGGATGATGTGAATATGCCAATAAGGGTTGTACGAGTGTTTTTGAACCGCAAATGTCAAGATCCATTTCTACTACTTTGACCACTAAACTTTGCTTGATTTTGTGATACCTAATCAATCATTATATCATATGATATAAATTAATACAGACAACCGGGTTAAAAGAACAAAACCCTAACACAATGGGTCGGGTTTTTTTGAACAGGCCTACTTATAGCAGTTGCAGCAGCAAATCTTTTACGTATGTTGATAGATGAAACTAGTGAGAGACAGGAATCATACCTATTCTTTAGCCGTGAGAACAGATGATCCGCGTGCAATAAATCATATGACCTTGGATAAGTACCAAATGATTCACACCAGTCATGATAAACGCCAAAGAGACCGCGTTCATAGATATACGGAAGTGTATTTGGAGCATGAACAGAAACTACATTCATCACCCAGACATTTTGTTCTGAAAGGGCGGCTGCAAACCTGTATTATACGACATTCAGATATCCACAGCATGGCATTGAAGTACAAATATAAACTGATAGACAAAAGGTCAATTCCAAGTTCCAACAATATATTACTCGTATAGGTGTTCAAAACAAACCCGATGACCCGATTTTCACTCGACTTGTAAGTGAAACCCGATTTGACCCGACTTAAAAATGGATTTACTGGTATGTAAAAATCAATATTGACACAAAACCCGATTTTGAACCGACCCGAAAAACCTAACCCGAAATCAACCAGATGACCCAAATGAACACCTCTAATTATTTACTCGGATAATGAAGAGCATACCCCCCATATATGGCTTTCATGTCCATCACATTCCGGATATTTGTCCAATTAATACCCATTCCAGTGAGGTACGACTTGTCGATTACGGCCTTCCAATGCTTTGTATCTGCCATTATTTTCTCCTTGTCGCTCAACCAGTCGGGATAACTTTCGAGCCTTTTGGGCCACTCGGCAGGCCACTCAGTTCCATGTTGCTCAATCGCAGTGGGAATAAGGTGCAAGCAATGTCTTATTGGAATATACCTGCATTGATCACAAATGTTCCAACAAAAAAGATGAATTACCAGACATTAATAAAAATGAATGTTGTGAGTACAATTAAGTATGTAATGGGTGGAAGGAGAGAAGGAAGCCGGCTTATCGCACCTCATATTGAAGTCTATATAGAAAGTTATTAAACATCAAGTGAAAAATCCGAAAAAGTTATCGGGATGCAAAACAACACATAATAGTAACGTTCCGTAAAAAACAGATAACATTAGGTCTGAAAAATTCTATAAGCAACAGTAGGCATACCAGGCTGCATCGGGATTCTCGTTCTCCTTGCATAAAGGAGGATTCTTCTTCCTACGTAGTTCATAAATAGTATTTGATTCTGGCTTTTGATAAATTTTGACACCAACTTCAGCAACTTCATCAGTTTTATCAGCCAGGACATTCCAGCAAATAGACGCGGTCAATGAAGTCATGGCTGCCAATAGGAATTAAAGGAAGGGCCAACTATTGTAAGATTATAATCACGACTCGCTCTAAGCTGGAAAAAGCAACAATGCAAATCAACCAGTGTTACATGATTCACTAATCTCTTCGCAAATCGAAAAAAGTGAATTATGGTCGGATTTTGGGCTATTCTTGAGCAAATTTGAGAAAATCGCAAATTCGAAAAGCGAATTAGCTAGCGAAATGTCACACTGAAATCAACATAGTAGAATGAGTTGGACTGCTGGAGCTTCATATTGACTCTTGAGAAATCCCAGCAATGAGTTTGAAGCTATAGATAGCTAAATAGACTTTTTAATTATCCTTATGTGCAAGGTATGTGATTTTATAAAAGGTGCATGTTTGAAACCAAAGAGACAAGGGCACCCCTCTCCCACATACAAACATACTCAAAAAATTAAATAGAAATATAAAAGGAAAAATAGCCCTGAATGATCCAACATTTTCCTAATTTTCCTGCAATAATCCCAACTTTTGATAAACCATGAATGATCCGAACTTTAAAGAGTGTTTGCTATGAGTAATTTAGGGTTACATATAATCTCAATAGCAGGTTATTTTGCAAAAAAAAAGATAAAATAAAAAATTTTAAAAAAAATAAACCCTTAACACCCCTCCCCTTCTCGCCACTACTAACACTAGCCGACAACAGCAACCCCCTCCCCCAAAGTGGCTCAAACCTAGCAACCCCCCCACTTGGCCCCAAACCCGGCCCCTCCAAACCTTGCAACCCCCCTCCCAAGATAGTCTCACGCCACTCTCCCAATTTAGTGCAGTTTAGTCAATCCCCCACCATGGCCACCACCTCCACCCCTTTCCAGGCACCCTCAACTCTGCTCTGCCCCAACAAACAACCACCCCCGCCGAATCCCCCCTCCAGGTTATCCCCAACGAACAACCTGTTGAAGTGATAATGATGAAATGGTGTTGTTAGGTTTAAGTTGAAGAGGCCAGAAAAAATGATGGTGATTGGTGGCATAGTCTTCTTACAGTAACGCTTTTGTTTTGATTTCAGAACAATAAAGGGGTTTACATTCACCTCATACACAAGCAAGAAAAGATAAAATTAGAGCAGATCAAACCTTCTTCCTCTTCAATGCTTTTATGCTTCCCTGACAGAACAAAGTATCCACCAGGTCGCAAAATTCTATTCATTTCAAGAAGCTTCTTGCCCCCTAACATAATACGGTAAAAAAGCATAAGATAAAAGTATCAACTAACTACATCAACGAAGCCAAATAAAACCCCTAAAGTACCATTAGAATGCCAATGTATGTTGCATCCACTACAGTGAATAACATCAAAAGCAGCACTGGGGAATGGAAGTCTTCTATTTGCTAAAGAGCTGACAATTGCCGGAAATCCACGCTCAATAGCAACTTGAGCCAAGTCCACCAAGTCATCCTTCAATCCTAGTGATAAAGTGAGCACACCCTTGTCAGAGAGAAACGCTGCAAAGCTCGAGTCACTAACTCCGATATCTAGCAGCACACGAACATTCTTTCCCCATTCAATGTCTGGTACCATCTAATACAACCATCAATTTTTGGGGATAATAAGACTACGCCGTTACAACTAAAATCAAGAATGGCAGAAACAATGTCAACAAAGTGTAATAACAAAAAATTAAAGGGATATTTCACATGATAGCAGTATAGCACCAAAGTATGCTGAAATGCAAGTTATATCACTTTTTTTCTTATCCACAATGTAACATCAAAGTTGTACAAAATTAAGTCACATAGCATCATTCAAAGATTTTCGTTAAAAAACCCGTTAAGTGGCTTAAAAGACCAAAATACCCTTACTAAATCTCATCTTCATCTTCATGACAACTCCCCCAACCCAAGCATCTTCATCTTCACCATTCACAACAACCGTGTTCATCTTCATCCAAGCATCACTTACTGATCCACATATTAAATCTATATCATCTCAGTTGTGCCCCATTTATATGAAGAGATATAATCTCTAATTATACTCCAAATAGTCAACCAAAAAAAACTGAAATGCTATGCTAATTATTCAAAAAATCAAACTTCCTTCAAAATGAGCTAACTGTTAATTTTTCATTTGCTAATTGGACGTGCTTGTAATATTAGCAGGTATTGACAGGGTGAAAGGTACCGTTTACTTGAATCTTGTATAGAATTTAGTTCACTCTAACGTTTGATCATATTGTGGGAGCTAACTGTTAATCTTTTTCATTTAGTGACTTTACAAAGCCGTGTCAAGAAAGAAAAAATGAGTTGGGAGAAGTTTGGAAAAAACACTCTACTTCAAGGAGCGCTTGACTACAATAGCTTTAAAGATGGAAGCAAAAGAGCTGACAAATTGATGAAGAAGTAGGACAATTTTCTAAGGCGATGATATCCAACCTTTTGAAGTGTAGAAAAATATTACAAGTGTTTTTTTCATAAACGTAATGTAAAATCCCTATGTTTGCCTCATTAATGCTACAAAGTTTACAGGTACAAATGTATAATGCTATGATGTGAATAAAAATTATAAAAAGTAAAAGTATTCGCCATAATAGTTCGCTACCATTGCCACCATATGAAATATCCCAAAAATAAAATTAACGATATCCAATTTTTATTTCTCAAAATATTTGCATATATAGCAATTCTCCTTATTCAATATACTTCTATAAGCTTTGAGAAACATGGGTCAACCTAGTTGTTGAAGATTTTCCCTTTCATCCTTGGGATTGGTGAGAAGGATCAATTTCCGTGACCTCCTTGCGAATACTCCAATATCAAACATTGTAATTCTATAAGCTTCTAACGATTGCTCAAATATATCTAGATTTCAACATCATTTAGTTACTGGGAGTCTTAAGATTGACTTGGCTCCATAACTCTAATTTTCAATGAGTACTATGCAAAATATTTTAGTTTTCTGGTAATTAAGATATACGCACACACCACATCAACAACAGCAATGCCAAAACCTTAATCCCAAAATGCACACGAGAACAATTAAGATAAATATATTAACACTATATTTAGATAATATTTTTGGAAGGACGGAAAGGGAAGGAGAGATTGGGGAAGTGAAAAGGAGGAGAGGGGAAATTGGTGCAATTTCCCTCCATTTTCCTTTCTTCCTCTATTGCTATCAGCAATCCCTCCATTCCCCTCCCCTTCCATTCTCTCCATTTCCTCCTATCCGAACACAAGTGTAATGCTCTAATAACGACAACTATTCAAGTTTTCAACATCAAGTACAATTGTAATAGTTTTACAACAGGCTAGCACACAGACAAACAATACACAAATAAGAGGCACAGATAATACCTCTTCTATGGATTCAAGGTAGTGACCAACCCCACCTACAACACTAGACTGATTTTGGGGGAACACAAGGTATTCTCCAGATTCTAAAACCCAGGAATTAGTCTTAACATATGCAGCAAGTTTAGGATGTGCAACGTTCCTGTAAAATATCTGCAAGCAAAATTAAGAGCAAAACCTTATCATCATCATCATCATACCTAGTCTATCATGCCCATAGAAAAATTATGAGCACGTCTGGGGAGGAAAGGAAGGCGGCAACTCATATCCATAAAGGAGAGCGGCCAAAGAGGAAGAGCAAAACCTTATCATAAACACAATCCAAAATAAGCTGAAAGAAATTAAAAGGGTAGGTAGTTCAATTTGAATACCTTTGTTATGGTTTCAGGCCAAGATAAATTAGTTCCATACCCATCAGGAGGAAGAGGGACAAGACACATTGGAGTTATTGAAGGACAACTCCTTTCCAAATGTCTATACCTCTGAATTTTACCTTTAGGACTCTCAATATCAATGCAAGGAATATAATTGTGCTTACTTCTTACATTACACAATTTCCAACTATAATGTGCCTTAGGATCAAACAATGGACCCACATGCTTCTTCATCTTCTCTTTACTTTTCAACCCAGTTGAAGAATCATCTTCCTCTTCATCCTCAACCCCATTTTCCAAATCAGTATCTCCATTAACATTATCCCCTTCTCCTTCACCTTCGCCTTCGCCTTCGCCTTCATCCTCAACCACCATTTGATCTTGATCTTGATCTCCATCATCAACCTCAGATCTCTCAGATCCTTCACCCCCATCATTTTGCAAATCCCCTTTTAAATTCAAATCTTTTGTTCTATTAGTTTCATTACCAATCTGGTCTTTTCCCCCGGTTGTAGATAAACTAACAGTCAAATTTGCATCACTTTTATGGGTTTTCTTCTTCAAATTACCACGTTGCTGGTGCTTATTATGAGGCAAATGCCCATGCTTACTTGATTGAGAAGTACCCTTTTTAGAATAAGATTTAGGAGATGCAATTACAGCAATTGGTTCAGCAATATCAGTAAAACTCTCTCTTTGAGCAGTTAGTGAATCTGGGGTTGAAGAAAAGAATGACCATATGAATATAAAACAAAGACCTAATATCACAACTGCAGTCATTTTAGCACATAACCCATGTGGAAGTGTTGCTTGCCTACCAATCTTAGACAATACTATCTTCAATTGATGCAAAAAACCAGTTCTTGAAATACCCATTAATCCCATCTTTCTAAATCTTGTGTTAAGTTAGTTAGGATAAGTTACTAAGATAAAGACTTGGAGTATAAAAAGGAAAGATTTTCAAGTGAATGAGCTGAAATTGAGCTGAAATTTGAGCTGAAAATACATTAATGGCGGATTGAAAAAGGTGGTTGTGTGTTTTTAGTTGAGTTTTAAGGTTAATTTTTAATGGAGGATTGTATGCATATAGATAAACTCAGATTACTGCAAATTTAGGCTTCAGTATAGAGAGCAGAATTGGAGAAGAAATGGTGAGACTACTAGATTTTTTTGATTGGAAATGCCGCAATTGCAAGGGTACTATCGGTAGTTTTGTAAATGATACTTGGAATTTAAGTTTAACAAGAGATTGATGGTTAAGAGTTTTAATACTTAACTGTCGCTTTAAGTAAAGTTTTTGATATGTAGTGTACAATAAATAAAAAAGACAAGTGAAGTGAATTTTACCTCAACCGAGGGGAGTAAATATTTGACTTTTTATTCTCTAAGTAATAACAATATTAATTTACTACTAGTATAATTATTGAAAATTTGAAAAAAATAAGACTTTTTATTAATTTTACTCAACAAATAAGATCCGTTCATACTTTATTTCCAAAATAAGCGTCTTTGGCTCCAAAGTTAGGCTTGGTACATAATTACTGTTACTAACAGCGAGTTTAAAGTTGCTGGAATTTTTAAGTCAACAGGCAGTCATTGTTATTAACAGTGAAAAAAGGTTTGACTGGTCAAGGAGAAGTCGCTGTTAGTAACAGCGAGTTATTGCGGCCTTAAATACAACAGTCTTCTTCCTCCTTCCTCATTTTACCCACAATTCAAATCGGTGCCCTAAAGACACGAAACTCTCCCT
The DNA here is from genome assembly GCF_026212465.1 of Amaranthus tricolor. NCBI lineage: Eukaryota > Viridiplantae > Streptophyta > Magnoliopsida > Caryophyllales > Amaranthaceae > Amaranthus > Amaranthus tricolor. Next base: position 30,591,979 of record NC_080050.1, on the reverse strand, counting down.
CTTCTTTCCAACATTAAAATCAACTTCAATCCTTCAATTAATCTCATCAAATTCCACGTTCCTACTAGTAATTAATTCATTCATTGGATCACATTTCCTTCAGGTAATAATTTTTTTGTTTTTTTTCTTTTTTCGAAAATATAGTGTTTATGTTTCTTCATCAACTTTCACATAAATGCAAGTTCATAAACTTGCAAATTACTATTTTTTGCTGATTTACAGCTTATTAAGGTACCTTTTTATTATAAATTTTTTAGTTGTTTTTTGTTTTTAAAAAGTGTGTCATTTATAGTGGTCATTTATACTTAAAATCTATGAATATGTCAAATGTAGTTGTTATTTGCCATAATTTTCATAATGAGGTTGTTTGTTCATGAATTTAATGTAGAAAATGTTTGAATTTAATGTAGAGAATGTTTGAATGCAAACCCTATTTTTGTAACTTTTATATATATATATATATATATATATATATATATATATATATATATATATATATACACGCAGTTAATAATCAATGTGCCTTGTTTTAAATGTTGTTATAAATGTTGTGAACTCTAGTTGGGAGGGTTGTTGAACAATGTACTTGCTTTCTTATGAACTTGATAGTGATGTTGATTTTGTACGTATTGTTGTAGAAATGGCTTCATTTCGTGTGACTGTTATATGTTTTTGGATGGTTCAATTCGATCAAGTAGTAGCAATGTTAAGTATGTTGGGAGAAGACGTAAACTGTTTGCATGCAACTCAAACATGGATTTGAATAAATTTAAACATCTTATATGCTCTAAGATTGGGATTGACACTACAAGAAGTACTGTTAATGTAAGTTTTAAATACAATATGAGCGGACAATTGTTAGCTCTTCCGGTTGAGGATGAGGAGGCTACAGATGCAATGTGGGAGTATTTAAGGTCTTCCTCTATTCCTTCGTTGGAGTTATACGTAGAAGAGGTACCCTTAGAGAATCGAAATGTCAATGTTGTAGCAACAAATGCAGTCTTGAATGTAACTTCTTCTACTTCTTCTCCTGCGCCTTTTTCTACCCAAGAAACCCTAAATCCCATTTTGCCATCGTTTTCTTCTCCTTCAAATGAACCCAACCAACTTGAACTTGAACTTCAACTTTCAAATGATGATACGATTAACTTAGAAGATACAAATGAGCCTTGGAATGATGTTAATAGTGAGAGTAATGAAATCATAGAAGCTCCTTCTGAGGATGATGTGGGTGTTGATGAGGAGGCTCTAGCTAATGACATGCCCTTAGGCAACATTCCAACAATCGTTATCCCAGTATGGCACCGGGTCCTCATAGGGTGCTGGATCATCCCAGTGTCAATCACCTCCTGTACCCGAGCGTCATGCGACCGCCTCTTACTATCGTAGGAGGCGTCATAGACCGTCACAGATAGAGAGGGTACACGAGGAGGATTAGCATTAGTATACTATTTTTATATATTAAACATTAGTAACGTTATGTATATATTGAATATTTGTAACATGTGGACTGTTGTGTATATTTTGTAATATACACGTAGATGTGTATATGTTTATCGTATTATCACATGTTTATTATGAATGAAATGATGTTAATTACTCGGAGTTTTTGGCGATGAATCATTCCGTCAAGAATTAAATATGAATTAAATCAAAATCAAACAGACAATCATATTCAAATGAGGAAAATGCTCTTGAAAATTCAACACGATTTCATTCATGTTCAACGAATCCATATCAAATTACATAGTTCATTCGTTAAGTTAAACCATATTACAACGGCTAGATTAAATCATACACAAAAGTCAAATCATTTGATCGCTGTTACTAACAGCTACTTCCCCTTTGACCAGTCAAACCTTATTTCGTTGTTAGTAACAGTGACTACCTGTTGACTTAAAAATTTCAGCAACTTTAAACTCGCTGTTAGTAACAGCGATTATGTACCAAGCTTAGCTTTGGGGCCAAAAACACTTATTTTGGAAATAAAGTTTAAACGAATCTTATTTTTTGACTAAAGTTAATAAAAGGTCTTATTTTTTTCAAATTTTCACAATTATTATTTTAAAGTATATACATTATTGTTGGATGCGGCTTATAAACTCGATCACTTGTATGGTATTATGGTGTTTATATGTAGAGGTATTAATGATTATAACGGCAAAAAAAGACATGCTTGTATTAAAAACATGCTCCAGAATAATTGTAGAGGAGGTTTAGAATTCATACTTCATTTCTAGAGATGGTCCCAAAAGTAGTTTGATCCAAATATATATATTTAATTATTTATCATTACGACATAGTATAAATATTTAATTATTAACTCAACTTTTTCTAGTATACACAGATCGGGTCATTTATCGGGATTTATGCATCAAACCATATCATTGATGTGTTACAATAACTCAGGAGTCTAAATTTATCATACATAATAGCAAACGATAATGAACACTAATAAAATCTTATTTGAATCGTAAAGAAGAGAATATGTACAGTCGGATCGTCCTTGAATTGTAATTTGTAAACTTACATGAACACCTTTCTATAAGGAAGATCCAGAGGACAAATACATAATATGTAGCAATAAGAAGAAAATCAAACCACTTGATACAATACTATCTTTCCCTTCATATATTCCTTGATAAGTTCCCTATTCAACTGAGCTATATAATCCAATCCGTGTAGTGTTGTAATAGCATTAGTTCCACGAGCAGCAGAAGACGTATCTCAGGAAGCTTCTACAGAGCTTATGGTAGGAAGCTTCTCGTGTGATGCATTCATGTTCACCTTTATCCTGTTTTTACACAGAAGAAAATACACACGTACATCAGTATTTTCTCTTTAGTAGTAGTTCAGCCCGTGCATTACACGAGTTTCAAAGCTAGCAAAATGAAAGATAGAAGGCTTCTTCAGCATCTAGTGCACCTTGATTGCGAATGATGCACCAAAGTCCAAAGGGCAGTGTGGTATGTATTTCAGTCACAACTCAGGCGCAGTCAATATAAAGGCCTACTTCTAGTTCTGACACTAATGTTAGATTTCTATGTTAGGATTGAGAGATAACATTTCATTGCCCAACTTTTATTAAGTGGCTGCCACCAAGGCTGAGCTTGGGAAATGAAGTGTCACCTTTGAATATTCAACAATCATGAGAAAAATCTGGAAAATGCGTGATACTATCAGAAGTTAAGCGTGTGATCGAGAAGATGTCACATGTGTTGCTAATTAGCAAGCGAGCCTCAATCTACTTTTCAACCAAAGTGTTAAAGACTGCGTTCTTACAACGGTCTATGTTCTTTTGGACGATTGGGAAAAGTTTCAACTCAGAGAGACAATAGTCGAGACTCGAGACTCCAGACATCTTAAGGCACTAGCAGTAATCTTTAGATTAAGAAACATAACACTAGAATCCAAATCTTGACGTTTGTGCATGTTGTTTTTATGTTTTGTTCTTCCAAGTAAACAAAGGTTCAGGAATAAGGCAGAGGCACAGTAGAAATTACCTACAACCTCACTTAGATTGTATCTTTTAGAAGAAAAGCCGTTAGACAGGAGTAAAAGGGATCAGTAGTCGATATACATTTTGATGCAAAATGATATTGGTGGAAAGTGATACCCACTATACCAAATCACACAAGATAAACTTTTGGTACCTAAATTACATTGGTGAACCAATTGTTGAACCCTTTGTAACCCTTAATGGACCCCTAAAGCCGCAGGGGCAAATCTAGAAAAAATTTATTACCTGGGTCAATAGTATATGACCTCTTATTGGCATGGTGTAATTAATTGAAAACGCCTTTATCAAGCATGAAAGTTGTGGGTTCGAACACAATATAACATTCTACTTTATTTTTCACGACCCGGGCCATGGCCCATGCCAGCCCGGGTCTAGATACGCCCCTGCCTAAAGGAATTTTGTTCAGAAAGCAATGATTTTGTTATATAGCTGAAGTCTAATCAGGCAGTGGCACAAAGTAGTGGTTCTTTCCCTTTGTGGTGGTTTCTTACTCAAAATGTTTCCTGGCTAAGACCTAAGAAACCTTGCATGCTTTGATTCACCTAGTTCCTAAGTTCAAAGGAATACTGTTCAGCTCAATAAAGATCACCATTAATATGCCCCCTCCAATTTAGTTGCAATTAAGGTTTGTGGCACTATTTTACTAACTTCTATTGAACAGTTTTACAATATGAAAATAAATGTTGATATAAGTATGTAATACAATTGCTACCACAATTCAATTCAAGATATTCATGGCCAAAGTTGTTCACTGGAAAATGTGTAAAACCTTAATGTCGCAACTAAATAGGAATAGAGACAGTAATTTTTCATGTGATTTACTAAAAAAGCCAACAATCTAGTTTTATAATTTGCAAACTACTAGGATAGAATAAAATGTTAATGCATAAAAAGGGAAGTGATATATGATATACCTATTGTGAATGTTTACATATTCATCTGTCTCATCCAAAATTTCCTCCTGCAGCATAGAATCAAGGGGATCAAATCAGTGTAAGGATAGAAATAAAAAATGAAAGTGAAATGAATCATCCCAAATACTTGGAGATAATTTGAGAGAATTGCAAGTTTAATAGCTTATCATGACAGGACAGGCCATCATGCCATGTGTGCATGATCACCTACATTCAATTCAACACTGGCTTAAGTCGCATTACATTTTCACTGAACATATTGTATAACACCAACATTCATGATTAACAAAAACATAAGCTGAGATTGAAACTTGAAGACAATTTTTAATATATCTTACATCAAATATTAGAATATACCTTGAGCAATTCTTCAATCACGTCTTCCATTGTAATCACACCTACCACAACTTGGTTCTCTGGGAATACAGGGAGTGGAACATCCTCAACATCTAATATACAAAAGGAGCAGCCTCTATGTCGTTTGAAGGTTGTAGTTCCGGGAACTTTCTTCACCCGTTGGGATGCATCATTCTTCGCAAGTCCAAGGGCATCATTCACCTGTGGCTGGGGGTCTACTGCAGTGTCTGAACTACCAAGATCTGAAATTTACAAACACTATTACAAAGTTATAGAAAAGAATACGATGCATGAGAAGCCACACTGTGTTGCAGTCAGGCACAATGAAAATATCTTCCCTGCAACAGACTAGACAATTACCTGATTTACATCAACATACTATTTCCTTATTGTGACTCATTAAGAATAGGTGTTTCTTATTGAATTTCAGGGAACTCACTATGGCTAAGATCGAATTGTTACTTTGTGCTGTTTCCATCGTTCCTATTCTTATCAATAAATCGTAAATAGCCCTACTCAATTACATTACACAGTGACCATTTAATCATTGCAATTTAGCGCTAGGTTTCAATAGCACACTACCAAAGTCTTCAAACTCATCAATGCAACCAACAAAAGGAAACACAACTCACTATCTTGCCTCAAATGCTGGAAAAAAAGAACAAAAAACATTCTACTTTTGAGCCTAGAGGAATAATCCACACTACTATCTCATTAGCCATTAGACATATCAGTCTCTTTTAGAAGTGTCAATCAACGCTGGGACTTTCCCTCAAATCCAGGCCTTCTACAACTAAGTGGAATATGAGGGATTCTTCATACCCTTATAAAAACTTATCGGCCCTGATTTGAACTAATTTTTTAATTAAAAAAAGGCATTTATAACACCTAAAAATAGTTGATCACCCATGAGCAACAAAATTTAGAGCACCTCCTAGATATATCACCCACCAGTTACTCCTTCCAAGTTAAAAAGTCAAATGTATGATAGTGATTATAGCCTCACTTAAATATATGTCACCGTTGCTGCTAAGGAAGTTATCCAATCTTACACCCCCTCTCAGCATCACAAAAATGTCTTTATTGATTGCATATAGATCTAAAAAAGTGACTAAACGGAAACATAGCTCAAATATCGTTGACAGTTCATTTTCTTTTTTTCATGTAGCACCTGAGTAATACAAATTCAAGTAACTGGAAAAAAAGCCACACAAGAGTCGATGAACTTTTTGGTTCAAAATAGGAGGGCTCGTCACAAATAAGGTAACATGTTTAAGCCCTTTGTGATGCAACTCTTGAGACTTAACATAAGAAAAGCAAATTGGACTAATTTTGCCACACAACACTTCCTACTAGATCTCTTTGATAGGACGAGGGAAGGGGAGGGCTAAGTGCGAATCGAACCTATGACTTACAAAGAAAAAGTGGTACTTGCTCCAACTGAGACAAGACCCGATTTTCCACTTCATACTAAATCTCTTGTGTATTATATTAAGCATGCTTCTGAAAACTCATTTACTATCAAAGTACTTACCATCAACAGGCCTTCCTTTCATCTGATTCAAATCCTTGTAAACAACAGCAATATGACTATGACCCTTCTGAAACTCGTTCAGGATATCATATAGTGGCATACTCTCAGGAACCCTGAAGGTGCAAAAGAAGCAAGAAAAGTACAAAAGATTACATAGAAAACATACACTGATTTATTAGAGATAACACACAAATAAGAAAAAGATCTGTCTACGGGAAAAATGCTAAGGATAAGGTAAGAATAAAGCATGAAACACTAATAGACCCATCAACATATACATAAGACACGACTTTATATCTTTTTTCTTGTGTTATGAAGTCGGTGACTTTACTGAACTACCAACTCCGAAAATCGGACATGGATATGTCCAAGTGTCAAGAACAGAAAGTTTGTTGAAAACTTTGTATATTTTAGTCGTTAATATAGCCCTTTTGGAATATAGAGTACAAGTGTACGACACGGTAGATTGAGGTAGAACATAACCTACAACACAGTACCATGGTATTATGGGAGCAGGGAATCCATAAAGCCAACGTAAAGGGAAGATGCTTTATTGACGTATGAGGATTTAGAACACAGTTTATCTACGTGCATCATTACATGCTCCTAATTATTCCAATTTCAGGTTCTGCACACAGTGAAAAGAACTTCATCATTACTAAAATTGAAACAATTCAACTTTTACAAAAGAAGTCATCCTAAAAAAAATATGAAACAAACAGCATTCCAACCAGTTGCAGAATTAACACTTTCACAAGGTTTGTAGGCAGGGAGTAGCATATTTCTTTACCCTTCAATTTAGCTTTCAGTTCCAGCTCTGGGTTGTGGCTAAATACTTCATTCCCATGTCACAACCTGCTGGGTCAAGGTTGTATTACGTGGCCATTGAACATAACCCCTTGATGGCTCCGTTCATATGAAATTGCTCCATAACCACAAAGTAGTTTTTCGAATCTCTCTACCATGTGGATGAGGCATACCATGTGAGAAGATAGAGAGAGAAATGACAAAAGTAGCCAAAATAGGAAATGGAGCAAAGTCAAGTGGACAATAAATAAGGAAAAAGAAGCAAAGTCAAGTGGAAAATGGAGCAAAATCATGTGGACAATAAATAAGGAAAATGGAGCGAAATTGTGTGGACTAAGGGAGTAACAGTATACCACCTCAATTGGTACACTATTGCCTAGAGATTCTAGAAATTATTTCCACAGAAGTGGAAGAAAACAGAAATTCCTGCACAAACAGGAAGGACTCAAGTGTTCTTTTATCCAATAGATGAATAGAATTTATCAAAATTTATCACTCAACAAATATATATTCAAGCGTCAGAGCATGAGGATAACACACGGGCACTTAAGATAGAATGAAGAGTCTGAGTAAAGGCCACCATACAGAACGATTCAAAGAACTACAAAAATTAACACGACATTTATTTTTAAATCAATTGATCTCCCTTGCATTCTCCCTTCTACTTATCTACTTCCCATTATTACGTTTATAAACTTCTTTTAAATACCTTGCACTAAGTTATGAAAGAAAAAACATACGTATTCCTTGTATTGAACCACAAATGATGGTAATACTATCATCTCTTCAGAATAAAGAATTCAATAACATATAACTATATTCCCTTCATAGTATTCCAAAAACCCACTACAATATTGACTAGCATTATGCACACACTGAAAAGAGTACCACAAAAATCAACTTGACATCTTTTGATATCGTGTACTTGAGATATTCTTAGGTGGTCCTCAACAGGTACATGAGAAGGCCCTCAACAACTCCATAAGAAAAACAGGGCAGCCAAACCCAAAGCTTGGGGTTGTTTAGCCAATGGCATTTAGGTTGTCTTTTTGGTTGGATTTTAGCTTTTGGCTTTTTAGTTGGTCAAAAAGCCAAAAAATATTTGGTAAATCTCTTTTAAGTTGGCTTTTAAGCAAAATGAAAAGGCCGATTTTGTTAGCTTTTTCCATGGCTTTTGGCTTCTTGGCTCTAAACGGCTAACAAACAATACTTAATTTCACATAACATCTTACTAAATATGTCTTATCCAACTAACTAAAAAACCAACAAAAACGAGCATTTTCAATTCGTCAAACAGGCCAACTGCGACACACGACAACCATTTTGCAACACCGAACAACCATTTGCCAAAGAATCCAATCTTAACCCCTCTCTTTGTAATCCACCTCCCCTAACAACCTAGTGGGAGGATTATATCCATGGCCAAGACCCTGGAAACTTGGTTATGCTCCCACTAAGGTGTGCCTCTTTCTAGAATTGAACACAATAGCACCTTCGATAAGATAATTGTCTTTGTTACACAGTCAAACAATAAAATACACATAGTTTTACCTAGAAAAATGTAGGCACCTAAATATATTATTATTTTTGTGTGTGTGTGTGTGTGTGCGTGAATGTGTGTGTGTGTATATATATAGAGAGGAGGGATCCAATGAGAAGGGTGTTGAAAATGAGAAGGGTAAGAAGGACTCTACACCCTTGATTTCACTAAAATAAAAAAATTTATGGTCACGATTGAGCCAAAAACACATAATTGTAAAAGTAACTATATAACATAGAAAAGTAACTGACATAAATTTTTAGAATGTTCTTAACATAGTATCCTTTTTTGTATATATAGTAACAAAACAAAATCAAACAAAAATCATTCTCATCCTTCTTATTTGATCTATATATATATATATATATAAATATATTGTCAAGTTCTGGTGAAAACCAAGCTTATATGAGAACCGTGAGAACCAATCTACCTGACAAAAATGTGTTACTTTTTACGGAAAATGTGTTACTTTTGGGCAAAAAAATGTTACTCTTTTTATATAAAAAAGTTGCTACTTTTTAGCAAAAAAGTGTTATTTTCAGAAAAAAAAATTATACAAAGTAACACGTTTTTCCGAAAAGTATCATCGTTGTTTTTAAAATAAGTAACACTTTTCTTTACTAAAAGTAACATCTTTTTAATAGAATAGTACGACTTTTTTGTCAGATAGATTGGTCTCACGGTTCTCATATAAGCCTGGTTCTCACTGGAACTTCTTCCTATATATATATGTGTGTGTGTGTAGGAAGAAGTTCCAGTCCATGCTTATATGAGAACCGTGAGAACCAATCTATCTGACAAAAAATTGTTACTTTTCTATTACAAAGGTGTTATTTTTAGGCAAAAAAGTGTTACGTTTTTTGTTAAAAAAAGATGCTACTTTTCAACAAAAAAGTATTACTTTGAAAAAAATTCTGAACAAAACTCACAAGAAAGTGTTACTTTTTACATAAAAAAGTGCTACTTTTCAGAAAAAACATGTTACTTTGTATAATTTGATTTTTGAAAATTTTTCTGATAGTAACACTTTTTTGCTAAAAAGTAACAACTTTTTTTTAAAAAAAAAGGTAACATTTTTGCCCAAAAGTAACACATTTTCTGTAAAAAAGTAACAATTTTTTATCATATAGATTGGTTCTCACAGTTCTCATATAAACTTGGTTCTCACTGAAACTTGACCCTATATATATATATACATATATATATATATATATATATATATATATATATATATATATATCCGGTGAGAACCATCCTTATATGAGAACCGTGAGAAACAATCTGCCTGATAAAAATGTGTTACCGTTTTACTAAAAAGATGTTATTATTAGGCAAAAATGTGTTACTTTTTCTAAATAAAAAAGATGATACTTTTAGACAAAAAAATGTTACTTTAAGAAAAAAATTTTGAAAAAATCAAAAAAAAAAGGTGTTACTTTTTACATAAAAAGATGTTACTTTTTGGACAAAACCTGTTACTTTGTATTATAGTTTTTTTTTTTGAAAAATATATTTTTTTCTAAAAGTAACACTTTTTTGCTAAAAAGTACTAACTTTTTTTTAAAACAAAAGTAACATTTTTTTGTCCAAAAGTAACACATTTTCTATAAAAAAGTAACACATTTTTATTAGGCAGATTGGTTCTCACGGTTCTCATATAAGCTTGGTTCTCACTGGAACTTGACCATATATATATATATATATATATATATATATATATATGTGTGTGTGTGTGTGTGTATTAAACATAGAAAAATGTAGGCACATAAATATGTATTGAACATTTGAACGAGCGTATTCAAAGATATTACATTACCTAGGGATTTTTCTTATAAGCATCTTTCTTAGAGGGACTCCTTCATCAGGGTCAACAGCTAAAAGATTCTTAACCTGATAAGATTAATGAAACAACCTTTAAAGAAAACTCATACATAAGATTATTCATAGAATTGTCTTTTACATATTCACCCCCAAATAAAATTTATAGCTATACTAGTTAAAACCATGATGAAAACAAGCAACATGCATCAATCACAAAACACCAGTGCAAGAGTTGAAACACTTATCAATAAGCTCTCAAAATATGAGGTAGCAACAAGTTCTAGTAATAAAAGTTCAATGCTTGACAAGTGAAATGCAAATTGCAATTGCTCCATTTTAGGAAATCATGCAAGCAATTGCTATAAAAGCAAACCATGACATGCTTTTAGGCTCCTTACTACCAAAATAAAGGCCAAATCTGAATAAACATTACCTTATGGTTAGAACCTAAGAAAATTGCACAAAATCAATATCGTATTATCTTGATATCCTTTTTCATCAATGATTGAGATTATCGCTTTTACATTCTCAAAAAGAAAGCATTCACAATTTTTATATAAAATGAGTCATTCAATGGATACAAAAAGTTAGGCCAACAAACATTTTCTTATAAGAAAGCTCCGCAAATAAGAGTCTCCACCTCACCTAACTAACAACATCTCATTAGCTCAATGTCAGTGAGTGGCTCTCGATTTGAGAGTAACATGTACACCACCTTACCCATGTAATAATAAAGAGGTAGTATGTGATTTACAATTCATAACACACTTCATCATTTCACATAAATTAGAAGTGCAAGTAATTTAATGAGTCATTTTACTCTACAGGCTACCCTATCCTAATTGAAAATTCAAGAATTATAAATCTTTGCACTATTGAGAATAGAAATAACTCATCTTATATTAACCTCGAGTTTTGATTTACATATTACACTTGTCTAATTCATCAGTTTTGATTTAAGTATTACACTTGTCTAATTCATCTGTTTTATCAGTCTTAGGTGCTTTAGTTAAGTGTTTTTCTAATTGTTTCCCAAATGTTTCCTTCTCAAAATGAAATATTTCCACCTAAAAGAGATTGATAAAGATATGGGAACGACTATATGTACCACAATACATCAACGTAAGAGAATGTCAATGACAAAGAATTTACTTCATTTGGCCCTATTCTAATACTAAGCTACAACTAAAAAAATCAATTTCAATGATCATCCAATTATATTAGCATCCTCTATTCATTCTTAAAATCCTACCTATTGTCATATATTCATGCAAATTCCAATTTTTCACTTCATTCTTCACTCTTGTTATCTAGTTTTTTTCCGAGTTAACTAATAACTTAATTAAGCTCCTCAAAGTTATAACTTTCTCCTATACTTATTGTTGCATTTTATAGATGTTCTTTACACATAATCAAACTAATATAAACGAATTATTTCTTTTTGTCTTTAATATCTTTTACTCAAAGACTCTTTCTCAAATGCTATTAGCAAGGATCTTTTCTAAAAGCTTAGCATTTTGACCCATAAAGATGCGTTGTTTGTCTAATGGCATTTTGATAGAATTTTCCCGTTATTCCAGTTTGGTCATACAATATTTCGTCCACAACTCCATTTGAGCCACTCGTATTGAATCTTACGCTTTGAAATTTGATCAACGTCTTCATTCTTGGGAAAAATTGATCCAAAGTACATAATACACTCACTTCGAGGGGGCTTCATCTATCAAACTTTACAGCACATATGCATGATCACTCATGCCAAAACGACATTCCAATAAGAAAATTTTCAAATTCAGGTTATGGACAATTTTGCTTGATTTACATAGTTGTACTCAATAATATACATATTTTCTTTATTATTTCCATCAGAGATTTTATAAAACTTGTGAAGACTTGCAATTTCAATTTCAAGTCAACAAAGTAAAAGGACAAAAAGTTCATTGAGGAACAACATGGTGCTTGATATGAAATTATTCACATATCTAAAAAGAGAAAGTGGTGTTTCAAGACTCTTACAATTATGGCTCCGAGATTGAATTATAATCATGGAAATATAAAATGAACTGGATCCATGGATTCTTTGACCGGATCCAAAGATCCATTGACCGGATTCGTAGATCCGGATCGGATTTATGGATCTTTGACCCATAGTATAAAAAAGCAGTAACGTAACGGTGATGCGGTTATCGTAACGCCTAAATATCGGTCGAAACCGTAAGATATCAAAGGAGTACAATAAAGACTTTGAACAACAATCTCACATTTATATATAATACCCTATGAGAACTTATATAGAATACTCTTGTCACTAAATCGGAGAAGCAACCAATCCTACATATTCGTTAATAAATGCACTTGATACAAAAACAGATACTCACAAGTAATCAATGATTAAATAAGTTGCAAGTTCGTTAAATATTTAATTATAAGATGTGTTTTTCAGGTAAATATAACAAGACAAAAAGAAAGAATTACCAGTATCAATCCAATAATATTCATGGGATTTTGATAATAAACAGGAACTCGACTGTGTCCCATTGCCATTATAGCATTAAGTGTGTCCCTGAGGAAAAAAGGAATGAGTTTAGATTTAGAGATGAAAAGCATTGCTGAGGAGCTAAAAAAGACTCGACAATTAGCTATAGACCCACAAATTAAGAGTTGCATCCAGATCAAGGGAAAATGCCTTCGATATCGGGGTCATGGCATCTTTTGCGGTCTTTTCAGTCAGTTCAAGTGCGCCAGTTATGATGGTTGTCTCATCATGTGTTAAATCCCCACCTTTCCCAGCCTGAATAATAGAGCGAATTTCAAATCATGGTGAGGGAAATTTGTCAAGAGATGTCCAAGGAAAATTAGATTAAATGATATGACTTTTCAATGTAGGTGAGTGACAGAAAAATATACCTCATTTCCATGGAAATTAACAAAAGTTTTAAGCTCTGCTCGTCGTAGAAGTGCAGTATGTCCCTTGCCCAACATCCAGTCAAGAACCTAGGAGAAGAAGGCAAGAGATGAGGATGTTACAAGGAGAGGCTACCTCATTATATAGAAAATCTTAATAGCATAGAGTTCATACTACTCATTAAACTTCAAAATAAGATTAAAAAAATTAAACAGACACAACAAGGAATCGTGCCTAAATTAGCTATGCAATCGCCACTTTGGTGGTTTAAAGAACAATGATTAGTAGTCAAAGTATAAATTTCCTTCAAAAGCAAAGTTGTTTGCAAAAAGAGTTATCAGTTATGCAATGAACTAAGCAGGTAGAAACGAAATTATGATAACCAAAAAGATGTTATTGCAAAGATAAAGATGCTATCAGAATATGGTGCAGGATGAGCATCAAGGGAGAATGTGAATAAGAGAAGTATTTTAAAGGGAAAATGAGCAGAGAAAATAATAATTACCTTTGAACTGGCCGAAAAGATCTTAAAAATGAGGGTGTTTTTCAGTTGTGGAGTAGGCGTAAAATAAGGAAGAAGCTTCAAAACAATCCAGAGGGTTTTTAAAAAAGAGAAGAGGTAGTGACTAAGGTTAGGATGGTAAATAGCAAGTTAGATAACATCAGCAACAACGTTAAAGATGACGTTAGCAATGACATTCGATACATTCAGTATGAAAATGTGGTAGCGAACACGAACGTGATAACAAACGTGGGGTGATGCGGTGATAAGAGTAACGTGGTTATCGTAATGCCAATAATAGGGGTTACCCCTAAAGTGTCAAGACATGTCATGTTCTTGCAACGTTTTTATGATCAATTTCAATATATAGCCCCATGAAAATCCAATTATGTACCAAATCATTGACTTCTTATCACATTACCATGTTCTTTCAATCAAACAACAAAAATGGCAAACTCCCATTTTTTTTTTATTCACTCCATAGTCCATACTACAAGGAACGTTTTAGAATCCTTCATCCATCCAACTCAGTTTGCTACAATTTCCAATCTTGATTGTCCCACTAATTTGGATACATTTATACTTCCATCTATGCTCCTGCATTCTCTCTCATAATCTTATGTACAAACTCAATCTATATATTCATTTCATCACGCACATTTCATTCATCACCTTGGTTTTTTCTTATTCTCTCACATCAACCAAAATTTTAAAACTAGCAAACATATATTCCAGTATAATCAATGAGACTGACGAATATGTGTTATCAAGTTCAAAGAAGTGAGAGAAAACAAAAAGGAAAAGACAAATAACATGCTCAGTACAATAGACGCCATCTAAATGTTGGCCCGGAAATCTTGTTAGGTTCCCTTTGTGCAAACATAGGCTCCTTTTTAAGTGTAAAAACAAGTTCCTCCCCTATATTGATGGATCATTCAAGGCATAGGAGCCACATTTAAGATGCTGCTAAGAAAATTGAGCACTTATATTAGTATGTTGGAGTGAGTCCAAACATTGATCTTGGTCCTTCAATTTTTTGTTAATTTGAGGAAATTTCTTTGTAAGGAGACAATGACGCAAATTCAGACACTACACATGCTAATAATTAAGACGACATGATGGTGACAAATGTTTCTGCACTTGATGGTTATGATGTCAAGACATATGAAAAGGTAGCTATTATATTTGATAAAATTATGTTTCTTTTAATAAGCTAAGTATATTCTAGAAATGATAGAGATTCTAATACTAAAACTTGAGTGGATTTAGGTTTCAAATATGAACTATCCGATCTTGCTTTATTAGGCACTTTAGTCATTTCATCTCGATAAAAGATACTCATAAGAGGATCACCTTAATCGTTAGGTAGTAAGCTGCAATGCAAGAAACAAGATCAATTTGTAATCTCTTCCTACTTCATAGATAGAAATTAGCCTTTTTCGCTCCATCATACTATAGAGAACTTACTCGACCCTTCAATCATAAAGGTTACACATCAAGTTTCTTTTTGCTGAGAAAATCACTAAAACAAACTGGAAAATGATATAGACCCTTAACAAGAAACCAAACAATTTTTCTATAAAAAAAAAAAAAAGAAAGACAGAACATAAAATATTTTCATCAGAAACAACTGGATATGACATTGTCTCAAACATTGTCCACAAAAGTTGTCTATTCCACTAGAGGGCAGTAGGTTGACATTTTCCAATACTTATCTCTTTGTTTAGAAAAAAATTTGTTGAAATGTGGCTGGTGATAAGAAATTGATAGAACAGAAAAGATTCACAAAGCATCTGCCCCAATAGCTAAAAAATGGATTTTACTGAATTTAAAGTCCGTACACTTGCCTTTATCAATCATCATATGCACCTATTACAAAGAGAATCATACCTTACTAATTGGATAAGAAATGGGATAAAATATCCAAAGCAAAATTCGAACAAAGGGTGCCATGGTCGCTCCAACTACTAGCCCATAGCGCGTACAAACTGCTTGTGGCATTATCTATGAGGCAGAAGAAAATATCATATAAAGAACAAATCACTGTAAATAAAAGTCTTCTAGTTCTTTGTCAATTACAAAGCCATATCTCTCACCTCACCAAACATAAGAATCAGAGTTACTGATATAAGGATGGCAGCCCAAGGAGGGACGAGTTTATCTAAAAAAATGGGAAGCGCCTGCATATATTAAGAAGACATGACCCAACATAACAAAAGTTAGAAAGTCAAAATCAACAATCACCATATGGTTTAGAAATAAGTACCATACCTCCATTGCCAAAGAGTTTCCTATGAGAAGAGTACAGAGCAAGAGGTGTTGATTCTTCACCACTGGAAATATTTTAGCTGCCAAAGAAATATAGATGGGTTGATAAAATATAATAACACATGAGTTATGTACTTATTTACAATAACATTCTATTACTCCCATACCATTAAAACCCTATTTGATTATTGGTATTAAATGGTGTTAATAGAAATGAGTTTAAGCTTTAGTTTTGATGAAATGATCAATGTCATCCCTAGGCTAACGAAACTCTCATCATCAAACATTTTTAGAGTTAGACAAGCATGATCATAAACTTTGTCAAGTAATTATTCTAATTTCTAGCTAATTTACATTATATTTTAGTTGACATATCCACCATACAATAGGAATAACTAAATCTTGACTCCAACCCAGGCGAGATTTCAGAATTGGACGTACATCTATATTTGAAAAAAATTCATCCATTAAGCGAAGATGCACTACTAGCTCTTTTGAAGTCCAATTACCCACTTCAATTTTCAGCTCATTAAAGATTGTGGGCTTAATACTTCTCAGGTATTACTTCTCTGTAACCTTCTACTCCATCGTGCAAAGTATCGCACACATCACCGCATCACGACTGGTATTGTAAAGATTTTTAGTTTACCGCAACTCATATAAAGGCCGAAACAACCACAACCCTCAAAACCATATGTTTGCCCTATGATCTACTCTTAAATTTAATCCTAATTAAATTGAAGAAGCGGATTTTCACAATAAATTAAACAAAAGCAAGAACTGAAAAATTCAACCCCCATCTTTTTCATGATGATTATTTTAATACTACACATAAAGAGAACAAAATTGAGCATCAACAGTCAAAGATGTTAGTTAATTCATTCAACAATTAAAAAATCAAGTAATTACGAGGGCATGATAATAA
This sequence comes from Amaranthus tricolor, assembly GCF_026212465.1. NCBI lineage: Eukaryota > Viridiplantae > Streptophyta > Magnoliopsida > Caryophyllales > Amaranthaceae > Amaranthus > Amaranthus tricolor. The sequence continues at coordinate 30,574,886 of NC_080050.1, read as the reverse complement.
AAAATGATCGAAATTTCTCCATACAAGAATTACCTAACCAATTGAAACCAAAATAATAAAAACCTAGAAAATTAACTGTCAAGTGATGAAAAATAACCGGGGAGAGAGATGGAAAAACCTGCGTAGATACGATCCTGAGCACGGCCAGATTTGATAAGGACTTCAAGATCAACAAGACCCAAAGACATTAGCCCGAGAGTAAGACCCGCCATGAGACCAGCAAAACAAACTAAACCAAAGATTATGATTACATACAACGAGAATTTCGTTCCACAGCAGGGTATATCTGCATCGCCATGTTCCACCATTTTTTTGAAATCTGAGCTTTTTTGTTGAGTGTTTGAGTAGTGTTTTACTCCTACTAGTAAGTAGTAATAGTACAACTAATGAATGTTGGCACGTTGCTCTTTTATTTCATTTTTTTTTTTGGATTTTGTTTAAGTACGTGGGTTAGGATGTCAAGTGAAAAAAAAAAGATAGATGTGATCATGTGAATAATATCGTAATATTTCTTAATTTGGTGAGAATGAAATTGTACAGTTTTTTTACTTTTTAGCTATAATTATTGATAGATTTAATGGGTAGTTTAAATAAATAAGTGACAGCACTAAGAAATACTAAAAATCTAATAGTAGTGCAATAAATAGTAAATAATGAATTTAATTGAGTTGGTTAGATGGTTACCTTTTTCACACAAGTGATAAAGACAAAACCTCGCTATTAGTAAGAATTTACATATAGTTATGATTTTGGTGCTCAATCTCTAAGTAATGTTCAAAATATTCAACAACTTCACAGTTTGCTTTACAAACTAAATAATATTTGTCTTGGTTAGTATCACAAAATTATTTGCATTCCTCTTCTTATTGACCTCATGCAAATTTCTATGCTTATTCAACATAATCTTAAATTCACTTGTCTTTAGAGTTTAAACTAAACGATAATATTTTTCTCAATTTACTTCACATAATCAATCGACACCTTCTTCCCTTCAACATCGTTCGGGTTTTTCTACACATTCAACACCTTCTTAATTTTGCATGTTTTTTGCAATTTACGACATTGACGATATTAAGTGTCAAAACAGAGACACATATAAAAGGTGAAGCTAAATTCAACAACAAAGTTAATGCATAGAGGATATCAAGGTATTATTGTTAACTTAACTTGAAAATAGTGAAAATAAAAAATATGGTGATAATATATATATATATATATATATATATATGGTCAAGTATTAGTTTTTTTAAAAAACAAAAGTAACATTTTTTTGCTAAAAAGTAGCACTTTTTTTGTAAAAATGTAACACATTTTTATCGGAGAGATTGGTTCTCACGGTTCTCATTTAAGTGTCCTCACTAGAACTGGACCATATATATATATATGATCAAATAAGAAGGATGAAAAAGATTTTTGTTTGATTTTGTCTTGTTACTATATATATATATATATATATATAAAAAGAATATTATGCTATAAAGTAAGAATATTCTATAAAATTTATGTCATAGTTACTTTTTTGTGTAAAATAGTTATTTTACAATTATTGTTTTTGGCTCAATCATAACCATAATTTTTTTTATTTTAGTAAAATCAAGGGTGTAGAATTCTTTTTACCCTTCTCATTTTCAACACCCTTTTCATTGAATCCCTCCCATATATATATATATATATATATATATATAAGGTCAAGTTCCTTTTGGGCAAAAAAATGTTACTTTTTTTAAAAAGAAAAGTTGCTACTTTTTAGTAAAAAAGTGTTACTTTAAAAAAAATAATCCAAAGTAACACGTTTTTTTTCCAAAAAGTAATACTTTTTTATGTAAAAAGTAACACCTTTTTGTGAGTTTTATTCATAATTTTCTTCTAAAAGTAATATTTTTTTAGAAAAAGTATCATCTTTTTTTTAAACAAAAGTAATACTTTTTTTCCAAAAAGTAACACATTTTAGTAAAAAAGTTATACTTTTTTGTCAGCCAGATTAGTTCTCACGGTTTTCATATAAGGATAGTTCTTACTGGAACTTTTTCATATATATATATATATATATGAAAAAATTAGACTTTTTAAGGAATATAATGTAAATTGTATGTTTGCATAGAGACAAAATTCCATTTGATTATGAATTTATGAGCAACTTAAAAATTGTTTTAGAAGGACAAATGAAAATGAATCAGCTTGGTGTGAAATTATGAACCATAAATCCTCCAAGGGATTGCATTTATAGTGACATCATCAATAGACAATAGTGGGGTATGAGTGAAAGCTTTGCGTAAACTAAGGTAATGATTTCATTAGTCATATTTGGTGTTAGGAAAAGTAAATCAAACTTTTTTTTTTGTCACAATTAACTAAAGTATGGTCCAAGGAGCGGTGGAGCACCTAGGAATAAAGGACTCATCTTACCTATAGTGCTATTTCATTTTATTTTCCTTTTAAATCAAACTTAATATAATTTAATTCACTATATTAATTATTTGAAGTATAATAGAGTAATAACTTTCTTATATAAATTTAATACGTCCTAACACCTAATTCATAGACCACACGCAATTTTTCAATTGGAATAATGGGCATTTTAAATAATAGCTTAGCATGTGTCACAATTGTATTTTAATAAGTTTTGCTTTATAATATATATAGCATAATTAGATAGAAAAATCAATATTAAAATTTATATTTATTATTACTATAAGAGTAGTCCTACTCTTAGCACATCATTGCTAGATCCACAAGAACATACACCTAAACCCTTATTTAAAATAGGATCGACTACAACTATACAAGAAGCCTAATATCATATACATCTTGAAAGAGAAAAAACCATAAACAATATAGTTTTTCTTGCTATACTCTCGAGCTCGCTCCCTCCATGTGTTATTGGACATGCTCGGGTATTTTTTTAAACTTGACGAATCAAAATCTAAAGAACGGAGGGAGTACGATACGTCTTGTTTGACTAGTCTTGTTTGAGAAATCTTGAGGTATGAGTAGAAGCATCATCATCCAACAAAGTTGTGGAAAACCTTTTTTTGAAATCCTTGAAAAACAAAAGAAGAATAATTGCATTACAAAGAGAATTAAAGATCCAAGCTCCAATCCCATTGCACCCACCTTTATTCCCACTAAAAAAATGGAGCAATAATACTCCAAAATGGATCCCCAAATTACAAACCAACATCACTACTTGACAATTCACTACAAATGGGAATTCGGGTCTGGGTAATCCGATTTCAACCCAGAATCTGTACCCATAAACAATGCTGTATAACAATGTCAATAGCATGATTGCCAGCACTTGGAATGACTGAGAAAATTCTAGCCAAAGAAATGCCATTACTAGAAGAGATGATTGGTTTAGTAGATGGAAGAAGGTGATACGACGTCGTTTTAGGATTTTGAAGAAAGTTCGAGGAAGATGAAGGAAGAGTCTAGAAAGGTAAAAAATGTAAGACCAGAAGAAAACCCGACCAGTTGGTCGCGTTCCGGGTGGGAAACAGAGGAGCCATTTTGCTGGGGTAGTACGAAGATGGGTTGATCTCCATAGCCATCGGGTATTATCTCGGATCTCGGAAATAGCGGATAGAAGTGTTCCGGCGAAAATTGCGGCGGAGATGAGGGATAAAAGAAGGTTATGGAGTGATGGGATGGGGCCCAATGGGAATCGAAAGCGGCGGCGATCGCGGAGGAGAAGATTCAAAGAATGGTGGAGGAAAAGCGACAGAATGATGTAGGAACTCACAGTAAGGAGGAGGAAAGACCAGGTTGAGAACCATGTATGAATTGGACTCCATTGAAAGTTTACTACAATTGGGTGTTCTGAAAGGTAATATTTAATGGATCGAATTGAATTGTTGATCATTATGGCATTTTTTTGTTGAAATTGATGAAATATATTTCTATATTATGCTTGATTGATTGATGTTTTGAATTTTGATGATGAAATTGTTGTTGGGTATTGAGATTGAAGAACAAAATTGGGGGAAAATCAGCTTGATTATTGAATTTTAGGGTTAATTTGTAGAGTATAATATGATACAAGATAATCAACGCCGGGTTTGATAAGCTAGGGATTTTGAATTGAATTTGTGATGTATTATCTTACCTAATGGTATTCATGGTTCAAGTTCTTTCTTCCAGAAGGGATTTTTTATTTTGGGTTTAGCATTCTAAACGTGACTTTTCTTGAAGTTGAATTTGTGACCTTTGCTGCTCATTCATACTCCTATTTACCTTTTGAATAAATCAAAACATGACCCAACTCGAAAATGGAAAAAAATTAGGTCAAACATGACCTTAAAATTAGCTGATTGAAATAACTTATTGTTACGAATAAGCTATTTTTGAACAAGCTGCTCATAACACCGAGTTTAATAGCTGCCGGTCAAATTAGTCACTCTAATCAGCTACCGGCCGTTTGCCAAACAACCCATATCAGTTTTTCAAATTTTTTTAGTTCCCATGATCATTTGTTAAATTGGGACCCATTGGCCAACATTTTGTATTTTGAGTCGATATATATTCATTTAGGTTTAAAAGCAAACTCAACAAGAAAAGGACCCGATCCAGAACGACCCAACTTGAAGCTGACCCGACCTGAAATCGACATGGGCAGCACGGCCGTTTGGACATACCTATACTCATTGCATAGAATAAATTGCTTATAGGACGAAAGCCCTTCCCTTTTTCTGCTCTCACTTCTTCTTTTTTGTGGACGGTGGTGTATGGCTGTAAATGGTAATAGTAGCATTTTTTATTTTTATTTATTTATTCCTAATTCTTGTGGCGTATCTTTATTTAACTATTAAGTATAAGAAGTAGAAGAAAGTTCCTTTACCGTCCAAATTCCAAGTAATCTTTGTGTGAACTACAATTTTGAGGTCAATGTATCCTATATTCCTTATATTCCCTTTCTTACTAAGAGATAGTCATCCTTTTAATTTTGCAATATTTTTATTTTAGATAGCGTTATATTTCTAACACTTTCTTTAGTTCTTATTTATACATTCTTTTTTATTTTCTCTTACTTTTAATCTTGTCCATACAATTTAGTAGTCCCTACTAATTCCTCGATATTGTGTCAATTGTTAATATTGTGATCTTTTAGGGATGGAGAAAGTAATATTTTCTTATTTTAATGCTATTTAGTGGCTTTTACCTAGACCTCTACTCAAGCGAAGTTAAATGTACATAATTTTTTTTATGAAAAAACAATATTTCCATGTTTATCACATATAAATAAAAATAAAGCTTGCTTTGGGCAGTATGAGAATCATGAGTTGACTTAGTGTTAAACGCTTTTACGGTTTGATTTTCACCGCTTGGGGGATTATCTTTACCCATGGGGCCATAATAAAAAATCTGTCCATTTTACTAAATTTTTTGAGAAATGACAAGTGAAGCATAATGTTTCACGAATATTTTGATATCAACGCTATTATTATCATTTAGAGTAATTGATGGTTGTTTACAAGTGGAACCTAATTTGACCAGCAATGTTTGTGCTTGCAGCAGGACAAAGTTGGAGTTTTTGGGTTTTTGCTTTAATTTTAGTGCAGGTGCCTGTAAAACCTGAGTTTCAAACTTTTAGGTGAACTTTTTTATGGAGACTTGCAATTGGTTTTATTCAAGTCTAGTTTGTCGATCAAATCATCATATCTGGTATATCCCGCTCATCGAATAGTTTATCAATCGAATATGAGTGAACTTATAGCTTGCTCTTGATTTTGACAATCGAATATGAATGAGTGATTGAGTGAGCTTATCATCATACCCGGTATACCACATTGACCTTTACCCATATTAAAATAAAAAATATGTTTCTGATTGATCCTTGATTGTAAACCTCATTTGCAACTTTACATTGCACATGATTTAGATAAGCCGATTTACTATATTTATTAGTATCTAGAACAAATAACATGCCATTAGTCCAATGCCAAGTGCGGTAGGGTTTAAGGGTGTCGGATGTATGCAACCTTATCCTTGTAATAAGCATATTGTTTATGATTGTTCATTAATTACATCACATTAATAAGAAATATAAATAAGTAGTGAGCTATTTTAGTATAGTCCATGTTGAGATGTGACTCAATAATTAACTCTTGGATGTTGATTTGGAGACTTGAGTATGTACTATGTATGGTGAATGTTACAGAAAATGTCGTAGATGGGTTAGCCAGCAGCATTACACAAATCCAACAGAATTTTTATGAATTTTAGTCTTAGGAGCATACAAGCCGGTATCTCACAATGAAAGGAAAGCTAATACTATTTTTGGATAATTATTTGGAGAGAAAAGAAACGAAGGAACACTTTGGCTGCGCTTTCCTTTATGGGTATGAGTTGCCATCTTTCTTCCCTCTTTAGACCTTGACATAGTTTCTATTTGCTGGATACACCGGGTATTAATGATAATGATGATGATGATGGGTTTGCTTACGCTTTATTCTTGTTGTATCAGTGTTTATGGTGCTTGCAATCACTGCGAGCATTGCCTGATTGCTCAAGGAGTTGCATGTATAAAGAAGGTAGCCTGCCCGGTGTACAAACTCTAAAGCGTCAAGCGATAGTTTGGAGAAGAGTCCCACCGCAGTCCACTGGAATGCAAACCTTACCCTGCATTGCCGCAAGAGGCTGTATCTATATTGTTATTGGTGTCCCCTTTGTTCATGTTTCTGTTGGGTTACAATATGAGGAGGGGATTAGGCTTTACGTACATTATGAACGTCATCAACCTTCATTCCTAATAGATTGACACACTTTTCTTGTTAGTCTATTTATTTTACTCTGTTATGATTTTTTTTAAAAAGATGTCCGCACCACTTTTGTTTGTTATTTTCATCCCAACATTTCGTTTTCATTTTAATATCATCCATACAATTTAAATAATTTTATTATTTTTTAATCTTTGTGTAATATACAATTGTGACTATTTAACGAGCAGGGAGTGTATTTTATAGAAGACTGTTAGAGTATCTAACATATTCTGGGACCTCAACAATCAGCTTAAACTTTTGGTTCCTTGACATGGTATTAGAAGCTTACGTAATGAAAGATTACGAACTCGAATCTCATCCACCCCTCATTTCGAAGTGGAATACTTTGCGTCAGATATAAGGAGACCCTGTGTTGCATCCACACTTCTAGCGCAAAGGGCTTTCGTGTGAGGATTGTGTTAGAGCATATAACATATTTCGTGACCTAAATTATAAAATCTTCTCAATCTCAATGCTATGTTGATACTAAATGATAAATTGGTAGTAATTGAATGATTTGTAATGTAAACTTTTACAGAATTTACAATTTCATTTTAATGATAATTTGATAATAAAAAAAGTTAATATGTTTCATAATTTATCATTATCACAATTTTAGATAATGCAATGAAATATTAGAATGGATTTTATAAAAAAGTGATATTTGAAGTTCAACAAGCATAAAAGTTAAACTAGACAGAAAATAAAATTACATTAAATTTTCATCATTATTTTCGACTTTTATACAATTACTAAACGAGCTGTTAAAATTAGGAGCTAGAGCAACGAAAGGCCCACAAGTCCACAACGCCCACAAGCCTATTAAATTTACCAAATAATATCTTCCACCCACGCAACTCAATTCCAAGCCAGTGATTAGTTCCCTGGGTGGCATTCACTTAGGATGAAATTGATGTATATTTTTACTGCATTGTTTTTTAAAAAAACTGCTATTTCAAATATTGATTTATACTTTACAAAAAATTCGCTACTTATCAATTTGTTGTTTTAGTTAAAATAAAACAATGTAAATTAATAAAAAGGTCCCGGGCAACAAAAAATGTGTGGCCCATAGGTTTTGGATTGTGAAGATTTGAAAAAAATAAGATTATTTAACAATTTTATTCAAAAAATAAGCTTCGTTCAAACTTTATTCCCAAAATAAGCGTCCTTGCCTCCAAAGCTAGGTTTGGTGTATACTCGCACTTACTAACAGCGAAATGAAAGAAATGGTCAAAAATTTAGTCCAAGGTCAAGTCGCTGTTATGCGTTCTAAATTTCTGTTGAAACTCCTTCTTCCTCATTTCACTTTACTTCGTTGAGAGCCCTAATAACCCACGAAAATTTCCCTCTTCTTTCCACCATTAAAATCAACTTCAATCCTTCAATTAATCTTATCAAATTCCAAGTTTGTACTACCAATTAGTTCTGTCATCTTACTACATTCACTTCAGGTAATAAATTTTTTTTTCTTTTTTCGAAAATTTAGGGTTTATATTTGTTCATGAAGTTTCAATTAAATGCAGGTTCATAAACGTGCAAATTACTACTCCTTGGTGATCTACAGCTTATTAAGGTACCTTTTTATTATAAATTTTTTAGTTTTTTTGTTTTTTAAAAGTATGTCATTTAAAATGGTCATTTATACTTAAACTCTATAAATATGTCAAATGTACTTGTTATTTGCTATGATTTTCATAATGTGGTTGTTTGTTCATGAATTTAATGTAGAAAAATGTTTGAATTTAATGTAGAGAATATTTGAATGCAAACCCTAATTTTGAACAATGTACTTGCTTTCTTATGAACTTGATGGTGATGTTGATTTTGTACATATTGTTGTAGAAATGACTTCATTTCGTGTGATTTTCGTATGTTTTTGGAATGGTTCAATTCGATCAAGTAGTAGCAATGTTAAGTATGTTGGGGGAAGACGTAAACTGTTTGCATGCAACTCAAACATGGACTTGAATGAATTTAAAAATCTTATATGCTCTAAGATTGGCATTGACACTACAGGAAGTACTGTTAATGTATGTTTTATATACAATATGAGTGGAGAATTGTTAGGTCTTCCGGTTGAGGATGAGGAGGCTATAGATGCAATGTGGGAGTATTCAAAGTCTACCTCTATTCCTTCTTTAGAGTTATATGTAGAAGAGGTACCCCTAGGAAATGAAGATGTCAATGTTGTAGAAACAAATGCATTCTTGAATGTAACTTCTTCTGCTTCTTCTCATACGCCCTTCCCTACCTAAGAAATCCAAAATTCCATTATGCCATCTTCCTCTTCTCCTTCTAATGAACCCAATCAACTTCAAATTCAAGCCAAAGGGAGTGCGTTGCACATAACATGGCTTGCGCAGAACTTCTCGCACCTCCCTGAAGGTGCTGATGAGGCTATGGGCCATAACCTATGGGCCACACACCAAATGATCTTATTTTTGAATAATCTTATTTTTTTTAAATTTTTTAGATTGTTCGTCACATAACCTATGGGCCACACACCAAATGAGCATATATGCAATATTGGGCGACCAAAGTAAAGTATGATCCATAGCTTAGAAAGTGGCTAACATAGGATTTGGGTTGTCCAAATAACCTATGACCCATGGGCCACAACATTTGTAGTGACATATGTCGATATTGGGCAAGAAAATAAAGTGTGACCTATAGCATAGAAAGTGGCTTCCATAAGTTTTGGGTTGTCAATCATTTAATCTATGGGTGAGAATATTTATTGTAGCCTATGTTTGTGTTGGGGTGATAATTTTTTTTGTAATGCCTACGTTCATTTTTTGTTGACGATCAAAACTTTTTTTTTTCTTGATGCTCAAAACTCTCATTATGTCACTATTCAATTTTCTTTTAGATTGAAATTATTTTTTACGTAGTAATTTTTTTCCTGAACGGTATTTGAAAAATTATTTTCTCTTTTGATGTAAGCTTGAAATTATTTTGTTTGGGGATTTTTTTGGCATATGCTTCTAACTATAAATAAAAGTATGAGCTCAAGTGTTACTAAATACTAATACATAAGCAGAAATCAAGATTAAGTAAGGTTTTATTAAATTCGTCTTCATGTCTAGTTTAGTAATATACTAATATGAACTTTTATATATAGCTTTTAGTCTTGGATAATATAAGATAATTAAAGTAAAAATTGAGAATTTAAAACATACAAGTTAAAATTGTTCAAATATTTTTTTATAGAGAAATACTAATTTTTAACTTTTTGACTAAATAAAGGAGACTAAAACACTTAGTGATCTATGCTCCATCCAAAAGAAAATGCCAAACACCTCTTTATATAAATCATGAAGGTGTCTTTTGTTAGAAAATGGAAACATTGAAAACTTTCCAACTAATGCAGGAAAATTTCCTTCATGCCATACATAATTAAATAAATAATTAAATTAGTATGAAAAAAGTTCCCTTTTCAAAAAATACAAGTCTACTTGGCAATATTTAATTTAGGTTAAAGGAAATCTTGTCAATTTTTTATTTTTAAAACATTACTATATATGCATGCTAACACTAAGTAATTATCTTATTTAAATTTGTAAGGGCACTTTAGAAAAGACTTGTATAGGTAGAAATATAAGGCAATGGTAGTGGTAGTGTTAGGTAAGAATGGATGCTTAATGAGAAGGACTTTTTTTTTTTTTTAATTCCACCTAAATTAACTTTTGCACTATTTATTATTTTATGGTATTTCACATATTTTGATTGTTATAAAACAAAAAACATAATTATGTGAGATCTTGTTTCGTATGTCTTATCACATGCATATTTTTATAATATTAATTTTTTATAATATTTAAAGATTTATAACTCTGACTATAAATAATCCGATAAACCATTAAATTGCGAAAAAAATATTTGGACGAGGAATTATAAGATAGTGTAACAACTAACAACCCTATACACATTTTAAAAGGAAAATGAGAAGGAAAAGGAAAAGTATTTTATAGTGAAGGTGCCCCTATGTCCCATTCATGATCTTTAAATTGTTAATGGAGTTGGTAGAGTTTACTCGTTTTAGTTCGAGACCACCCACAAAAGAGTTACACTCCCCATTTGCACATGCACTAAAGTCTCATGCCCACAAAAGAAGGGGCTATATGCCCAAAATTATAAATAACAAATCAATATTTTAATAATTGTTAATTTTTAAGTTAAAATTAAAAAATTAATTATTGTAACTTTTTTTTGTTTTTTAGTCTATTTTTTCTCAAATAAACAACTAACAATTAATTTTTATTCCCTTTTTTCCAAAAAATTTTCCACGCTTTCCGTTTTAGTATAGCCCACCAAATTTATCTTATTTTTATTTTTGAGCAGAACTCACATTTCTTTAATTCTCATCCACATATTAAACTTACTTTTCCATCTCATTCATACATATCTCCTACTTTTTCATAAAATACTACTTTATCCATTTATCTTAATTTTTTCACATGCCACTAGCACAATTTTATTGGGATCGGAAAAGTCACCAAAATCCCTTTTAACAACTACTAGCTAACTTATTTAGGAGTAGCTCATTTACCAGCTAACAAACAAAAACTAATATTACCAACAACTCAAACAAATCAACTGAATCAATTACAATTAACCGTTAAATAACCATTTGTCAAACAGACACTTTTCTAAGTGACTTCCACTTAGTCTCTTCTTTGAGAGCCTTTAATAGTGAGTTCATTGCCTCTATAAATAGTAGAAGTAGAATACTTTTTCACTTGTAACTTGTAAGTGCCACTCCTTAAGAAAGAAAGTACTACTCTTTAAAAATTGAAGTAGTTTGATAGAAAAAAATGGGTCAGGGAAGTGGCAGTGCAAGGCTAGGTTTGGCCATTGGGGTTACCATTTTAAGCCTATTTGCACTTACCAACCCTATTTTGGCTGCAACTTACACTGTTGGAGGAGCTGGGGGTTGGACCTTTAATGTCAACAATTGGCCTAATGGCAAGTCCTTCAAACCTGGTGATGTTTTAGGTCTGTTTTCACCTTTTCTATCTTTTGTTAATGAAAAATTGATATTAATAATCTAATCTTTCATCTATTCACTGTAAATAATCTCATTTTTGGATTATCTTTTAATTATTTAACATTTGTCTAATAGTTTTTAATTAGCTTCGTAATAAAATATGCTAATAGCAAACTATAAAGGATTTATTAGAAAATAAAAGGTATACTAACAACAAATTAAGGACAAAGATTGAATTATTTAAAAATAATTCAAAAAGGTGAAAAGTTGAATTATTGATTATCCAACTTAATACACTTCTTATCATCCCAAATTAGAGAAGATAATCAAAAGTAAAATGCTTAAAATGCCTTTATTATCATAATTGTGGTAAATTTGTTTTATTTTCACTAAATAATTTTAAATTTAATTCTTAGTCAACCCTCTTAGCTTGTCAACCTACCTTTTAAACAAAAATATATAGCAAATTCAAATAGGTATTATTTAAAAAATTGTGACAATTTTGTTCCAATATCATTTGTTATATAACTTATATGAAGTTGTATGTATAATTGCTTGGTTTTAATCTAAACGAGAATAACAATTTTAAAAATTATTGTAACATGCTACTACTTTTTGCATTTTATAGACAATTAGTTTTAATTATTAATTAAAAATATGTTTATTCCATTCAAATTATTATTAAATAATAATATTATTTTATATCCGATACAAATACAATATGCGGTTTCTTGACATTTACATGTTGAACAATTGTCCCTCCGGAAGAGTTATAAGAGATTATCCTTATCCCAAAATATAAAGAAATTGCATTTAAGTGAATTTAAAAAGCATAAAATCCACTATATAGATAGTGGAAAGTCATGGACCAGTGGTGCTACCTACTAAGCTACATCATGCTTTTTATATGAAATTAGGTTTGATAAGTAAATTTTTTATTGCTATTTTGGTTATGCTGGTTTTTATAGTTCGTTAAACAGTTAAAAAAATATTTAGTAAATAACTTTTACGTCAATTAAAAACTTGATTTTTAAGTTAGCTAAACTAAAACCTATTAAGAGTGATTTGTTCATTAATGTTTGGTTTTTTACCTATTTTTTCTAATAAAATAAACAACGAACAACCAGCAAATAATTTTCAATAAACACATTTATATTCGAACATAAGATGGAAGTTACAGAGATGCGTATACTGAGGTGAATGTGTGGACACACATTGATGGATCGAATTTGGAACCAAGAGTTTAGGGACAAACTAAGGGTAGCCCTTATATCTGGAAAAATGCGCGAAAATAGATTGAGGTGGTTTGGTCATGTGCAGAGAAAGACTTTCGACGCCCCTGTGAGGAGGGTAGAAAGCATTATAGTAGAGGGTAAGAGGAGTCGAGGAAGACTCAGGAGAAGTTGGGGTGAGCAAATAAGACTTAACTTACATGAGTTAAACCTCTCTGCGAATATGACTAGGTATAGGAGCAGTTGGAGACGCCATATCCATGTCTTAAATTACTAATGTCCTCTTAGTTTACCTTTTAGTGTCTTTAACCTCTTGCTTTTATCGTTTACGTTCTATTAGTTCTTTGTTTTCTTTTGTAGTGGTTCTACTTTTATTTTTATAGGCCTTTAAGTTATCTATCACGTGTAATCACGTCTCTTTATCTTCCTCGAGCCGGGGGACTCCTTTGGCCGTGCTCTTCTTTATGGGTATGAGTTGCCCCCGTCTTTCCCTCCCCAGACCCTGGCCTTAGTTTACTATGAGCGGGATATATTGGATAGAATGAAGATGATGATGACATTTATAACAAATTGTTTAAACAATTGACTTATCAGCTAATAAATCAAGTCAAGCTCATCAAACCAACTGACACTTCAAGCCTTCAACAAACAACTCAAGCCAACAACCACTTGTCAAACAGACCAATTAAGTAACATATTTGATCTAAAGGTAAGGTTTGTGTGATGGTGTCTCTCAAACAAAAAAGTAGTCTATTAAAAACATCTTAAAATGCTTCATGAAAATCGAGTTTTGTCTCAATTGGAGCATGTATTATTTTTTTCTAAATAAGATCTGAAGTTTCATTCTAGCTACCCTCTCCCCTTCTTTCTTAAAAAGAGTTTTTTCCTTTTTAAAAAAAAAAAAAAATTTCATTAGTATGTAAAAAATGAAGTTGTTTTATGCAGCATTCAATTATGATAAGACAGTACACAATGTGGTAGCAGTTAGTAAGAGAGGTTATGATAGCTGCAATTCACCCAAAGGAGCTAAAACTTACCAAACTGGAAAGGACAGAATCAAGTTGAACAAAGGTGCTAATTACTTCATCTGCACTATTCCTACCCATTGCCAATCTGGAATGAAGATTTCTATTAATGCTGCTTAATTACTTCTTTTTAATTAATTAATGCTTCTAATTATTTTAATTAGCGCGATAAACTATCTTTATTAATGTTAAGCTAGCCAGTAGCTTGTAAAACTCATTATGTATCCTTAAGTACTACCAAGGATTTGGTTCAACTACCTTATGAATCATGATCCATGTTTCGATTTTGCTTCGTTCTCCAGTTGTCTTTACGGTTTTCTTTGTTTTACGCTGAAATTTATAAGTTTTAGAATCATGGGTTAATTGGTGATTCAGGGCTTAACGTTTCATTCTTGAGATAAAAGTTCGATTCCCACCACCTACATAAATGGTTATACATAAATGGTTAATTGTCTATTTCTCCTTTCCTGTAGTCGTAGAAATTCTCTGGTCAATCTTGAGGCCCGAATCAAATATCTTAAATATGGAAAAGCACAAAAAGATTGATTAAATATTTTATTATTAAATTAAATTATTTTTATGAGCATTTATACATGATAAATCACTAACAATAGTGTGTAGTTTCAAACTCTAATATGTTGTTCTCCTTATGTTGGGGCTTTGCCTAGGGGCGAAGCTATAAAAATTCATTATCTCTCTTTATCTCATCCATAGATTGCTCAACAACGCTTTCTAGTTATCGTATCGATTGATAAACCGAAATAGATATTGTAGCAATAGCTTTTGGCAAGAAGATATCAATGGCAAAATAGAAGACATTGAGTTAATCAAGAAAGAATGCCCATCTTTAATAAGTATACTAGACTACAAGTAATAGTTAAATACACCTATTAAACCCAAAATACATTCACCACCAGTACTTTTGATTTCTTCCTTTCGATCTACAACGACAAAGTATTTCATAGTCGCAAATTTATGCAGGAGGCTCCAACATTTCCCACGTTTTAGTCCTTTTTTATGGTTTTCTTACAGAAAGATCAATTCCCCCCTCTCCTCGCATGTAGGGGATTATCCTTGCCCCGGAATCAAAAATTAAAAAACTCTGAATACACAATGAACACATTTTTAGGAAGGGGGTTTTAGTTCGGTTAGAAGCAAACTTACTCTACAATAGGGGCAGACGGAAGCAATTGTTGTAGCTGATGGACGACATGAGACATTCGGGGGCGCATTGAAGGAACATGTTGAGTACAAGAATACACAAGGTCAACAACTTTCTGAATCGCGCCTACCTCTGGGATGTCGGAGGCTGAGTTAGATATGACAGGATCTAGTAGCTCTGGATAACGGTGTGACTGTACAAGGGGTGTGGCCCACTCAAATATGCTCTGCCAACCAACCGAATCCACGGCCTGGGCAGGTCGACGCCCGCTGACAATCTCGAGTAGCAAGACTCCAAAGCTATAGACGTCACTTTTTGTTGTTAGCTCGTTTCTGTAAACGAACTCTGGGGCTAGGTATCCGTGAGTTCCGCCAGCCATTACAGTCCTCTCTTGCATGACTTCCCATGGCAAAAACTTTGAGAGACCAACTCCCATCAGATGTGCCCCAAATTCTTCATCGAGAAGTACATTGCTTGCACGAATGTCCCGATGCACAACTTGTGGCTTGACCTTATCATGTAAAAACCTATGAATGGAGAAACAAGCGCTCTCAGTTTTACAGATTTACAGAGAAAAAATAATACAAACGGTAAAATTCAGAAGATGTATTCGGAATCAAATCTACAAACAAGTAAATATTGTTTAAGCACTAGCAACATCAACAACATGCCATAAATAAGAAGCCTAAATGATTTAATGAGCAAATTGCAAACAACATGAACAACTTCACATATGAGATGAGATTCCGAAGCATAATTGAGCGAGCTAAACAAATCTCCTTGACACATAAACCCAATCCCAGTACCATATTAAGGAACTTGCATTAAAATATTTGTAGTCAAAACAAAACTAATTAGCAGAAAAAACGTCAGGGTCAATCGGAAACAACCTCTTTATGATCACTAACAAGGGTAAGGTTGCGTACATCTGACCCCCAAACTTCGCCTAGGCGGGAGCCACTTATTGGCATTGTGCTAATGGAATGGAATGTCAAAAAAAAACTATTATTCAAAAACCAGTAAGAATAATGGCAAAAGCAAACGGAATATGAACTTACGCGATTCCTTGTGCAAGGGTTGTGGCAATTTTTATCCGCATCGTCCAATTTAAGCATCTACCTCCCCTTGGAACATGGTACAGCCATCTATCAAGCGGGCCATTCACTATGAATTCATAGACGATATAACGATCACCATGATTATAGCAGCATCCTTTCACAGCCACCAGACTTGGGTGATGAAGCCTTGCAACTCTCCCAACTTCGGAATAAAACTCTTTTTTCCTTTGATATTTGGACCTTTTCAACCTCTTGATTGCTACCTTGGAACCATCGGCTAAAATGCCACTATATGTACCTCCGGTTTTGGATTCTCCAGGAAGACAGTTACCCTCACTAAATTTCTTTGAAATCGACTTTAGCTCCTCGATTGTGAAGACCTTCCAGGATGGAGGAACTAAAGATGATGCCACTAGATTCGATTGTCTACGGGACCTACGTTTTTTACTTCGTCTACATACAAGCAACAAAACCACAACAGCTAAGGTAGAACTGAGAATAATCCCACTAACGACTGCCAGGATGATTATATATATGTTGTGGCACTGTCCTCCATGGCATTTTCGCCCTACAAAAAAAGACGCGTTTATTTCAACAATAAATTGAAATATATTCGAGTCTTATATAGCACATCAAGGTTGCTTAGTTTACACGAGCACAAGACAATACAAAATAGATTTCAAATGCCAAACCAATATACTTTTTTGAAAAAAGATAGCCCCAACAATCCTAAAGTAATGAATGCTGCTAAAATGAAAGTTAACCAAGCATTGGCAGAAGGTATCTCAAGTCATGGGAAGGAATGTGGAAATATATTTAGAAAAATGCTTTTTAGCCTTTAAAATTATAGTAGAATTTATTTCAATTGAGAATCCCTGTCAAATAAATGCCTAATTTTGAGAATACTTTGTTGTCTAGTTTTAGCCTTCAGTTTGTGACAATTCGGCTTAAGCACATATTCAAATACCAATGACCAGAAGAACCGATTTCAGAACAAGAAAAGAGAAAATAGACGAGCAAAAATCAATTCATACCAATATCAGCCATGCATACGAATGCATGAGAATTATTGCATGCGACAGCATTGATGGCAACTCCGGTGGACAGTAATGAACATGAATCACTTCTGTTGTTGCATGGCACATTGTCACACTGCACTTTAGGAAAAAAGGAATCATTGTGCTGAGATTCATTATCTGACCACGTCCAACCCTGTGCAGCTGTAGAGTTTGCTCGTCCTCCAATCCAGCAGCCACTACGATTAATTCTGCATAGATCTTGAACAAATTTCAACTCTTTAACCGATGACAGAGAGGCTAAATGTCCTCCATGATCCTTACAGTAAGCCTCTGATTCATCCCAAGACTTCGAATCAGGCTCATACTTGTAGCATCTTGTATTGTTTTCATTGACAATCCAATCAGACTGACAATGTCCTGCATGACAAAGCGAAAATGGACGGCAGAAAAATCAATGA
Organism: Amaranthus tricolor; assembly: GCF_026212465.1. Lineage (NCBI taxonomy): Eukaryota > Viridiplantae > Streptophyta > Magnoliopsida > Caryophyllales > Amaranthaceae > Amaranthus > Amaranthus tricolor. Next base: position 30,557,184 of record NC_080050.1, on the reverse strand, counting down.
CAAAAACTAAAGGTACTTAAAAATTTAGGCCAGTGTTTAGAAGGAAAGCTTATTGAGAAACCAATGATCATGACATAGCCAATTATTCTCAAATTAGATGGTGTCACGGTGAGACCATCTCTATTAGACTTGTATTAGATTCAAGAGAAAATTGGGCATTTGAAAGGAAAAGACATTGTTCAATTTATGAAAGTCACATGTTGGCTCATACATTTTGGATTAATGATCTTGATTGGCTCATGATAGCACAGAAGGTTAATTTATTCAAAAACTCTCAAATTAGACGGTTTCATGGTGAGACCATCTCTATTCGATTGGCCCAGTGTATACTTACTGTCTTAAAGTGATGACTTACAGTTTTAAAGTGATAACTTTTTATACTCTTGGAGTGATCACTTATAACTTTATAATGATCACTTACAATCTTGAAGTGATCAATTAAAGAAATGAACTAATTATATGGGTTTGTCTCATATAAGACTTGTCGTAATTTATTAAGCATTTAAAGCACAAATATTCACCAGCTAGTAACCATTAAAATTCAAACCTACCATGTTTAGTAGAAGGAGGTGATGGGAAGCATCGTGCAACTTATTCGTTCTGAAATCTAGTGAAATCCTAGGAAACATCTCCTTTATATAGAAAAGTCTTCCATAGAACAAGAAAAAGATAATTTATATTCTAACTCTCCAAAATTCTATTTCTATCACATAATTGTGATATTATCTTTTAGTAAAAGGTATTTGACACTACCATTTACATGTTTTGGTGTCTATATGCCTCCTCAAGACTTGTTGTGAACATGTTACATACTATGCAACTTAGTCTCGGATTTAAGTAGAACAAAAGCAAATTTTGACAAGCCCCATTAAATATATGAACTTTGAGCCTTCAAAAGTAAACATTGTTGAACAATAATTGTCCTACCGTGCGTGCCAATTGATTAACCATAGAAACCTCAAACCTACAATATATGGTAGTAAGGAGGTATTAGTGTTTCTTGTGGTTATTCCATATTAAACCTATTGAAAACCTATAATCAATCCCCTCTATACAAAGGAGAAAATCGGCTTAGAAAGTAAATATAGTAAAATTATATCCTAATTCTCTAATATTTTATCACATAGTTGTTCTATTATCCCTAATAAAAGATAAATTTGTCACCACCATACATACTTTTAGTATCTACAATTCTACACATACTAGTTTTTGGACAAAAATAGAAGTTAGCCAGCTGAAACTACTCTCCTCAAGATTCAAATCCCTTGCATAACTGATTTGGATAGAAGGAAATGAATGGAAAGGAAGAGTGGAATGACGAGATGGGTTTTCTCGGTAGCAAATAATGAGGGAAGGAAAGGGAACGGAGATTGAAATGCACAGGTGATATCTTATATATATTGTGAGAAACATAGCTCCAACGACGGAGAAATTTGGTAGGAAAACTCATTAATCTTGCCTCCCCCCCTCTCTTCCCTTTAAGCTCTTTCTTTCTTAGGTTTTCTTTCTTGTTAAGGATTGAAACCATCTGCCCCCACTTAATTTTGGACTTTTTGAAATTCTCCATCAAAAGAGCTTCAAACTTTTTGAAATTTGTTCTTATAAAATAGACTAATTACCCAGTAAAACCTTCCTAATTACTTGATTTATCAGTGCTCCAAATATAGAGAAAGTTCTTGAAAAATCAAAAACTATCTGTAATTGATGAACTTGCAAGATTTTTTAAGCTAAAAATTGTGGCACACAATCAATCCTATGTAAGTGAAAATCTACAAAATAAGAAATTCATGTATTCTAATTGCTATGCAAGAAAAATACCTGCTTTATTTGAAGCAACCAAACTCCGACCATGAAAAGCTAAAACCTAAACAACAAATAACAAAATTAGAAACATTACATATGAATTATTCAAAAAGGGTTTCCCCCCAAAACATTCGATAGTTAGAAAAATGAAAACCCCATTTCAATACCAGTTGAGAACTTGAAGAACATGCTAGAAGAAATAAGAGCAGTGACATAAAATTCAATTCCATTCCATTAAAGCACAGCCACAAGGAAACTATAAATAGAGATAATTACTACCCAGAAAATTTAAGGATGAACAATTTTGTTGATGTCTGAAAAGAATTTGCTTTGTTGATATCAAAAAGTTGTAATTTGGTGCTGAAAAATAAAGATTTGGAGGGTGAAGAGGGTTTTGAAGGATCAGCCACGAGTCAGGAGACAGTCTTGTATGACTTCCTTAAATGCTCCACTGTGAAATTTGGTGTCTTGACTGGGTAGTTGGAATTACTCCATAATTCTTCTTAGCTTTTTCTCTCTAGTAATATCTTCAAGTCAAAAAGCTCTATTTCTTCATTGGTTAAACCAAAAAATTTTATGTAATAAATTAGAATTAAAAATCAAAATTATATTCTTAAAATTCAATGATAATTCAATGGAGTTAAAAGTCTATCTTCTTCCAAAGGATGTTACTTTGCTAGAATTTAAAATGTATAATATTTCGTCATTCAATGACATGATCGGGTTTGAGAATGTAAAAATAGAGACATGACGGATATTTTATTTGTTCAAAAGGAATGAAATTCGTTGAAGTGAGAGAAAGAGATATCCATATTTAACATTATATAAAAGATATTTTTGCTATTAAAAAAACAAAGAAAAATGATTACAAACTAATAAGGGTATAATTGTCATTTCTCATGCATTTAAAATTTATTCTTCGATTTAACTCATTTTGTATCATTCGCTCAAAATACTATTGGGTAGTATTCTCGTAATAATCTAAAAGTATGGTTTTTACTACAAAAATTTGCTTTAAATTGGCTGTGACCTAATACTTATACGATATTAAGTAAACATTAAACATATTTTCCAATACTTCAAAATCAAGCGACAATTTTTACGCCATTGAAATTCGCATAAGTGCTTAAATCAGGAATAATATTCTTCCTAAAATTGAAATTCATCCCAAAATCTATGCAAGATCAACAACCAAAGAACAAAAAATTTCATAAAAGCGAAACCGTTAAATCTAAAAATTAGACTCCCGTCTAGCTGGATGGAATTTTAGGTCAGATTTACGCAACCTGACCTTATTATACATTTGTTAGTGATAGTAAAGATTTTGTTTCTCACTGATCCTTGATAGTAAACATCATTTGTAACTTCATATATATAAAAGTTGCATATAAATTAATAAGTCATTTTACTATCATCTATTATGATCAAAAACCAAAGGATTATAAATCTTTAGGGCTACCAGATTGACGTACGTAGTTGTGTAAAACAAAATAATAGAAATGTAAATCAATCCCTTCACAAATTTGTTCTAAAAAATTTGCCAAATATATTAATCAGTATTCAACCTAGCAAAGACACTGCACACTAGCTGGTTTCTATTATTCAAGTACATGCTACTGCTATTGTATTCTACTCCTTCACATCCCTATTGTTATCTAAAATATGAACAAAAACTTGTTCAACTACAAAATAAATTACAAGAAATGAATTTCCAAAAATAAAAATAAACATCTAGGGACTACAATGAAGTTCATCTACTACTAGTTTTACACACTTTCAACTAAGCAAAGTCCCATAAACAAGGTGAATCTAAGATAATAGTATAGGGAGAGCTGAACACCCACCTCTATATGTGTGCTGAACCAGATTGGTGAACATTCTTCTGTTTTATATGCTACACAATTCAACATCAATAAGATAGTTATCAAATGACTCGGGTTATGACCTAGGTAGGCCCATACCCAGATTCCCCCCGAACAGAGTCGTCGGCTGTTTTCTGAGCATCCCAAGAGACCTTAACAATCGACTCATTTCCCGACTCACATGTTGCTCCAGCAACATCAACTGTGCTACCAATAGAAGCAAGATAAGCATGTGCAGCACCTGAAGAGTTCCCTAACCCAAGAAAATCTAGGGTTGTGGGTGTCGACCCAAAATACGTTGATGGATCGCTCATCATAGGCCCTGACTCATCGAAACTTCGACTAGACGGGAGACTAAGTCCAATTCTATCAGGAACTGTGCCCTGATTCTCCAACTTGACAATACTGTTTTCTGTGTTCTGGTCCTGAGAGATCAAATCAAAGCCACAAAACTGAGATGAACCTGAAGTAGTGGCAGCACCCATCTGAGTAGCCTTCTGCAGAAGTGCAGTGGCAGACATAACAGGCTGCTGGGGTAGCACAGCCGAGTAGCTATCATGGTCTTGCAGTAGAGATGCAGGGGTTGGAAACTGGTAGAGCGGAGAGAGGGTGAGGACTGGTAGTGGTTCGATTGGGTAAGTCGAAAGATTGTTCGAGTTTGATGAGGTTTCAATAGGGTAAGTCGAAAGATTGTTCGAGTTTGATGAGGTTGTTAAAAGATCGGAAAATGAGGAAGCCGGGTTATGGGAAATTGATGGTGTGAAACCCGACAAGGGTGCGAACATGCTAGTGTGAAAACCAGTCTTGTCGTAGTTGTTATCGTTGTGATCAATGTCTTTGTAATTGCTGATAGAACTTGTGCTACAAGTAGCAGAACTTGTGGTGCTCTTTACCACAACTTCATTCTCTTGCATTTCTGTAAAATTGAAGGATTTAGATTAATTGTTTACAAGATTCAAGTACCAAAAACCAAAGACAAATATGTCAAATGAATCGATTTATAAATAAAATGTTCATCAACCACTAAATTCCCACCTAGACAAAAACAACTTCAAATATAAGCAATAAACATCGACAAAAGTAACTAATTCAAAAGACAAGGTAAAAGGTGTCCTCAATCTCATGTTCTATGGTTTTCAACATAGTCCTATCATCCTGTCACGTTGGCTTTTGATACAATATCAAGAAACCAACTCAACCAAAAGTAAAAGCTTTTAGTTTTAAGCTCCGAGATATGTTATAAAACAAATAATAAAATAACCTGAGGCTTCAATTATGAGTTTAACCTTTTGATTGAGTTGATTGCTTGACATAGAACAAAACCGAGAATCACACGTGGACCTTTACATCACCTTACCTAAGAGATTCAATTCTCAATTTTTATTTCTCATCCTCTACAAAAATCCCTAACAGATTCAAAACCAAAAATCCTAACTTTTAGTTGAAGCTCCAAGATACGTTCTATAACACATAATAACACAACATAATCCGAGGCTTCAATTATAAGTTTTTAAGTTTCTAGTTCTAGTTGAGTTGATTCCTTGACATTAATAACAAAACCGCAAATCATGAGCCAACCTTCTGATTGAAGATTATCTGTACACCACCTTACCTAAAAGATTCAATCCTCATTCTCATCATCTACAGAAAAATTCCAACAAATTCAGTTCTCATTTGTCACCATCTACAGAAAGAAAAACGATCTAAATATCCCGACATAAAAAAACTAAAACAAAAATGACTTACCACAAGGCTGAGGAGATGACCCCACAAGAGATGGAACGGTCCCAATTGGTAGATCACTCTCTTTAGCCAAAGCATCACAAAAAGCCCTATGTGTAACAAAACTATCCCTCCTAGAGAAAACAGTCCCACAATCACACATATACTCACGACTACCACAAACCTTAACATGAGCCTTCCAATCAGATTGAACACCATATTTTTTACTACAACGTTCACATTTCCATTTCTTATCCCCATGTTTTCTACAAAAATGTTTCTTAATTCCCGTAAGATCACCTAAAGCTCGAGTCGGGTTATGGTGCAAACAAGTTGGTTCTGGACATACGTAGACGCGTTTTTTGACGGGTTTTGTAGGAGATCTTTGTCTTAACTTCCATGGTAGATTATGTCCTCTTCTATGAAGTTGGAGATTTTGGTCTCTTTGGAAGCCTTTACTGCAGATTTCACATATGAATCTGTTTGTTGCTAGGAGTGTTGTTGGTGATAGTGCTATTACCTCTGCTTCTGGATCTTGATGATCAACAACAATAATTCAAACAAACAAAATACAGTATATGTTAAAGAGTTCGTCAAACAAAATAAATCGGATTAGTTGTTACATTTCTTATTTTCACACAATTTTATGAACATCGATATTATAAATAGTTGGGTATAATTAAAAATTATAAAAAGTTGATGGGTCTGTTTGGAAAATGGTTGTTAGGGGTGGCTGTTGGCCGACACAGTTGACTTGTTTGATTAGATGAGAGTATTGATTGATAAGTTAGTTGTTTAAGCCAACTATTAAGAGGATGTTTGAATAAATTATTTGTTTGCTGTTGGCCAACTTATTAGAGAAAATATAGACTACAAGCCGAGGAAAAAAACTCTTTTTCAACTAGCTTATTTATCAAATATTTAATTTTTTGCTGTTTGACTAACTAAAAAATAAAAAATCAACTAAAATGTTAATTAAAAAGCTAATTACAAAACAAAGATGAAATAAACCAGATGATAATTGACTATCTTTATCTTTCAATTATAGAAAAATATAATATATTAATTTTTTATAATTTTTGTTCTTCTTAAATTCAATATATATGATCAAAATAATAAATTGAATTAGATAAAGAATCAAATATCACAACTATGATATAATAGAGGAACTATTAGAAACCAACTTAAGCAAAAAAAATTTTTTAAAAACTTAATTAAAAAATTTAAATTGATAGTTAAAAGCTCATAATATATTATATACTCTATTACACATATTAAAAAAACATAAAATAAAATAAGATTAGAAAACAAATTAACAGATTTTAACAATAACGTAAAGTTCAACCATTGTTCCATCAATCTAAGCTTTTATTAGATAAGATTTGGATTTATATTCTCAATTTGCTCATTTATTATAATTTTAAAAATAAAATTTATAATTTAAAATGATTAACTTATTCTCAAATAAAACCTAATTTAGTTCCATGATATGATAACCCAAAAAGTTATTAATTATTATACACTAGAAATATATAATAGTGGAGTAATAAACTTATACAATTATTGATTAATAGAGTATATAACATATATTTTAATGCGAACAATTTTATGTTATATATTCTATCAGTAATACACACCTGGCATACCGGGTTGATTTCGCCTCCGTTTTGAAGGAGGTTGAAGTTGTTGATCATTTTGATGTTCTTCAACTCGTTGATCAGTATTATAAGCTGCTGACAATGAATTATCTAACTCTAATTGTGCCATTAATTATCAATATTTGCTTCTAATTATTGTACTAATTAACTAATCTATTCTTCCTTAAAATATACGATATTTTCCCTTAAATAGATGAGATTATATTGTTTGTGAAATTCTCATACTCTACCTTAGCTTAGCTCAACTTGTATCTGCTGGTGTATGTAAATATTGTGTCCCTTCTTACACATTATCACACTTTTCTTTTATGTCTATTTTTTTTTTTTACTTTTGCTATAATTTCTTTTTATGGATATGTTCTCATCATCACTTTTTTTTATTCTTATTTACACATTGTCATTTTTTTCGTACAGGTATTCAAAATAAACTCGATTATTTAAAAAACTACCTAACCTTATACTCGAACCTGATTTGACCTAACTTTAAAAAAGTGATTTACAATTATGTAAAAAATAATATGAACACAAAATTCGATTTCAAATTGCACCGAAATACCTAACTCGAAATCAATCCAATAACCTGAATAAACACGTCTATTATTTTAAATCATAAGCATAATTTAAACGATCTCACTGCTAATTTTTGTGCAATATACAATTATGATAATATGTTAGAAACGAAGGGAGTAAATGCAAGAGACGACGTGCCGACTTAGAGTTACACTTAAAATAGGTTATAATAAATGAAATAGTATGTTTAAGGGATAAAGAATATATATATGAAGCGGCTACTCAATTGATATAATTACTTAACTATGGTTAGATGAAGAGGGGTGGAGTAGAGTTAAGAAGTTGAGTTAGAACATTTGTTTGTGGTAGAACTAGAATTTTTATTATAGAGTTTTTAAAATTTACTGATAATTAGACTGAGAAAATTCATTATATTCACTATATAAATTTACCAAGTCCAATATGAATTATTGTTCTCTATTTATTTTAATTATAATATACCAAATGAACCTAAATTTAACATTTACATATTGTTTTTTGGATTTTCGGTTTTTTTTTTCTTTAATATTCTTATGTTTTAACTTTTTATCTTTCTTATAGATTAATCAATACTTTATCATTTCATGTATTTAAATTAATTTCAATGTTCCTTTTTTTATCTTATTCTCATATCTTAAAATATAAAAAATGAATATTTTTTACTTTTTTAATGTTAGTATTAGCAATAAGAATCAAGTCTATTACAAATTTACAATTATGTAATTAAAGAGAATCAATCATCCACTAAATCAACACATCTTCTCAATAAACTCAACCTATGTTGGCCAAAAACATTACTAGAAAAATGACATTTTAATATTTTACTCATAATTAATACTTTCTCTGTTTCATAATACTTGCTACAATTTTATTTTACTTGCTACATTTTTATTTTTAGTAATAAAACAACGATAAAAATATCTACTTTACTCCTATTTTTATCTTACTCTATACATCATTAACTTTAATATGTATAATATAAATATCTACTTTACCCCTATTTTTAGTATAAAAGTTGTTTTTCTTTTTTTTCATGTTCAATTTAAAATTAAAATGAAGGGCATAATTATCTTTATATGTTGTACATACTTTTTAGGGCGTAATTATCTTTTATATATTGTACATACTTTTTCTTAATTCTTATGCCCATAAAAAAATAGTAACAAAAACATAAGAAGTATTTTGTTGTAAGGGTGTTGGTAATAGGAAGGTTAGGCTAGTCTCAAGTAGTGCTAGGTGGAAGATTAGGAACCTGAGTGAATACGTGGCAGAAGTCAGACAGTTAATGACAGTTGTCGGATTGAATATGAGTCTTGCTAGAATCAGTACAGTACTGATCTTATCGTTTAGCGTTGAAAAGTTTGAATAATTCGGATCACCTTGGGATGCATATTGGATTTGCCTTAAATATTATATTCCAAAATACTTACAATATTTAACTTTTCACAAAATCTAATACACTAATTTAATTTAATATCTTTAATTATGTTTAATAAAAAATATATGATTTAATATTAGTAATTTTTATATTAAGTCAAATCAAACAAAATTCTACTTATCTGAGTTTTAACTTATAAAAAATAAATAATGATAAGTAATTTGGAATAGACTATATTAACTAAAAGTTTTGTATAAATTTGTTTTTTTTATTTTTTAAGTAAAAATATTTTACTATTTGGATGCTTTCAAGATTAGTATACCACGAAAAAATGTGGATGAATATCATAGAAGAATTGTTGTTAGATTAAAGCAAGAGTCCAAAACTAAGGACTTGGACAGAGGTGCGTAGACTTCGTAGACAGCTATAAATACGACACTTTCATTCATCACTTCTATAACAAGGAGTTCTCCAACTTGGACTATCATTTTCTACTTTCTACTTTCTTCATAATTTGTTTATTTCAGTGATCATTTGATTCGTTGGTATTAAATAGAGTCTATTCCCATTATATTGCTCAAAAAAAAAATAATTCCCACTTTGCATTATGTGGGAAACTATTTTCCACATTACCGTCCACGTCAGATTTTTTTTTTTTTCCAGACAAAACCGCCACTTGAGATGGCGGTTTGCCTTAAGCACTAAACCGCCGCATGAAGTAGCGGTTTGCTTATTATTATTATTTTTTTTTAAAAAAAAAATTAAAATGACATGTTGTTTTGTACTGCTATAAAACCGCCACTTGAAGTGGCGGTTTGCTTACTTTTTTTTTTTTTAAAAAAAAAAATTTAATAATGTTTTGTACTACTACAAAACCGCCACTTGAAGTGGCGGTTATCTTACTTTTTATTTTTAAAAAAAAAAATATTGTTTTGTACTACTACAAAACCGCCACTTCAAGTGGCGGTTTACTATTTTTTTTTTAAAAAAATTAAAATCCACAAAACGCCATTTCAAGTAGCAGTTTAGTTCAGATCTCTTAACAAAACCGCCATTTCAGGTAGAGGTTTTACTAAAATAAAAAAAAAAAAAAAATCTGACGTGGACGGTAATGTGGGAAATAGTTTCCCACATAATGCAAAGTGGGAATTATTTTTTTTTTGAGCAATATAATGGGAATAGACTCTATTAAATAGCGTAATGATAATAGAATTTTTACTGTAATTTTAATAGGAAAATATTTTGACAACTGTTATAATGATCATGTTTGTTATACTTTAATTATTAAATATATAAAATTTAATTTGATGAATTACAATTTGGAGATATATTAGTTGGTAATGAAAAATTTCAGATTTTTTTAAGATCATAGTTTTAATTACAATTTGACACAATATATTTACGAAAATTTACACTAACAATCATTAACATTACCACCATTTAGCATTAACAACCAAACATAAAGTAATACTCCATTGGTTCTATGTGCTTGTAACTAAGAATAATGATACAAAAATTAAGAATTCTAAAGACAATTAAATTATGTGAATATTATTAGAAGTGAGAATAAAACATTTGTATAAAAATTAAAGAGAGCAGTGAGAATATCAGTTAAAATAAAAATATTACAAATAAAAACAACAGACTAAAATAAAAATATTGATAAAAAAAAATGAGTAATAATGAGCATTACAATTTACAAGTAACTTGAGGACTAGTGAGGTGGTTAATGAGCAATTCAACTTTAACTACATCTAAATTTGTGAAAAAATCAAACTGGCTTAGGATCAAGAATACCGATTCAAAATTGACTAACTGGTATAAAAACTAGTTTGTTTCAGAGTTAAAATTCTACAAAATAAACCTTTTTTTTTTAAAAAAAAATAAATTGACTAAAAATCAACTTGATTATGAATAATGTACTCCTAGTTCGCGAACAACTTTTTGTTGACTTTTAAATTTTTTGATTGATCAATTATTAAAAAAGTTAGATAAATAACTTTTGAACTACAAAAAAAAAAAACTATTATAAGTAATATTTCATTTGATTTTTTGACCATGTTTTTTCTAGTAAAAAGCAAACAATAAAAAATAATTTTTTGCCAATCTTCAACATTACTAACTAAACAATTGACTTTAAAAAATAACAAATCATTTAATATTTTGAAGTGGTGGAGTCAACCAACAAACCTGGATAACATCACGACAAACAAAACCTATATTTTAGGATGTTAAAAATATGTGTTTTGGTATTTTATTAGTTTTTTCAAATTGAACTCCACACTTTCGCATAATCATTAAATTTGTGTCCAACATCAATCTATCATTCAAACCAAAAACAAAGGTTGCACTGGTAACAAACAGCAGTACCATTAAAAAGAGTCGCAACTACAGGGATGAGAAAGTGGGATTTACATCTAATTTGATCATTCTTTACAAATTCGAACAAAATACCAGTACAGTAAATAAGTTATATGTGGAACCCCAAAAGAACAGCCACTAGGGCAAATGTCGAACTAGCAAGACAATTGCCCAAGCGAAATAAAGCGAGATTGAGTATATCTGCATCTTAGGCTCTTAGCAACAAATGATGAGTTACAACTTACAACGACCTGCATTTGTTGTATATCTCTCCACGCATCATGTCTAGAGGAGCATGCTCCAACGAATAATGCTCGGGACCCATATAAAGTCCCGTTCTTTCCATCAAAGAAATGCTCTCATCTCGTCCATACCGGGAAGCGTAAAGCCTTAGGTATTCAATGTCCTGAATATGTATAAACAGGTTAGAAAAATCAAAGCTCAATCCCGAACACACACCCTCTACCCAAAAAAGGGGGCAAAGAAAACAAAATCTTCATCATATTGAACCTTGTGAACGACATTCCAACACTCCAATGCCGTTAAGTGGCTCCCGCTAAATTGGGGTTTTGGAAAGTCAAAAATACCCAACCTTAACTTTGTAAAAATTAACAAAGAGATTGTTTCCGATTGAACCTTATAAACTTAAAATCAAAAATTAATTTCTCCCAAATTACCAGCAAGCTGCAACACAACATTACACTATTCCGACGCCATTATGTGGTTCACACTTAGGGTGAGGTTGGGAGGGTCGGATGTACACAACCTTATCCTTGCTAACGTAAAACCAACAGAGAAATTAAAAGGAGGTATTTTATAATACTTCTCCCTATTACCTGCAAGCCACTTAACAGACGCTCTAATCTCAGTGAAGCCACAGGTTCATGTGAAGATGTAAACACTTCGCCAGGGTAATAGAGTACGCCATCCCCAGGAGGAAGGCCACGTCGGAATCGTATCTGAGCAGTTTAACAAAAGTAACAGGAAAGTTAGCAAGCCAAGGCTGAAAGTAATAAAAGAAATTGTATGCGCTGGACTTCAAAATCAAATAAGCCAGTTTCTTCAACAACCTAAAATATGATTTCTTCATCAGTAGTATATATTTATAGACTATAGGGCTTTACAAGACAATATAAACCATTTTCCCTTACATTCATATGCACAGTGCACAAGCATTTGCCAATTGTATTGTGCAGAGGTGCAGAACTGATTTAAGCCCCCCCCCCCCCCCCCCCCCCCTCCTCTCTCTCTCTCTCTCTCTCTCTCCACACACACACAATACAAAACAAAAAAACAAAAAAACAAAAACAAAGATTACATGAGTAAATTAACGGGTGCATATAAAGTATTACCTCTGCACTGGGAACTGTGGCCTTTTCATAGCAATTAGCTCCCCAATAGAGGAAGCCAGTTCCGCCTTCCTTCCATATACGCCACATTACCGCACGGTGTTGTGTACCTCTCATCCCTAGGTGCCAGTTAGGGTGAGGATCAGATGGGCCCATACAAACGTACGTCCACCACTCCTACAGACAAGCAAGTTTAGTTATTTCAGAAGGTATAATACATTAATATCAAATGAACTCCTTAATCCTAAAAGGTCAGGGAATCGTGTGACCTCCTTTAGTAAAAATTCTAAAGTGAATCTTTATTGAATCAAAATTTGAAAGTAAACGTGAGGAATAAAGGAGAGTCCAATACACCTTAAGATGCTTTTAATATAGTTAAATCACAAGCAGGCATAGGTGCATAGTCCTTTAAAGCTCTTTCCCCACACCCAAAACCCTTCTCCAAAAAGTGAGGCACACGCCCATGAAAATTGTTAGCACGAGAACACATGAATTTGTGGGAATTATGAAAGGAAAAAGAATAACAACAGGCAGCAAGAATCACTCAATTAGTGCAATCCTTGCAAAATCTTAAATTCTATTAAGTATCAAATTCACATTTGTGAGGCAAATAATTTGAAAGTTGATAATGGCCTCTTACAAACATAATATGGATTTGCCCATAACTGCTATATAAAAAAATCCAGTTGCTTGATAACATTAGCAGGCACAAAACTAGCAAAAATAATGAATTCAAAAGAACCTCGTAAGATGAGAGATCAAGTCTAAACTCTCGTATATTCACTTTTGAGAAGAATTAAAATTTTCCAAGCCGCTTCACATCAAAAATGGATTCTAAAAACAGTATCAGAGTGCATTAAAAAAAAAGAAAGGATAAAATAAAGATTCAAAAATTCATATGTACTCCATATGTCCTGAATTTGATACTTACACTCCATTCTTAAAGGTTCAAATTGATTTTTACACTGTCAATTCAATTCCTCTAGCACTGAAGTGTTGCTTCCACTCTCCACCTTTGAAGTATCTTCCATTATCTCTTTACCTTTTAAAAGTTTCTTCCACTCCCTTTCCTCACAAAATTGTGAAGTATTGCAAAATAATTTGATGCAACATTTTTGCAATATTTATCATCATTGAGGTCTTGTATAAATAACTACTTAGGGCTTATTCTCTCAAGTCCCATATCATTTTCTGTGCAATCTAGTTCAAATTTAGTTCTCAAAAGTTGACTTCAGATCAAGTCTGCCTGTCACTTTCACTTTCAAATTTTCAGTAATCCTTTTGATGGTTCCATACGATATCACAATTTGTTTCACAAATTAATCACTACATTCATAGTCCTATATCGTCATTTAGTTTGGTTTAAATAAGTTGGGGAAGACATGCCTTTGTTTCACAAATTAATCACTTATATTCATAGTCCTTTTGATGTATCCATTTGATCTTATGATTCGTCCAGTTTGATGACCTTTTGTGAGTCGTGAGACCAAAGAGCTGATTTATCATCTTCAAAAGAAATACTCCCTCTATTCTTTAAAGAAGTTTTAACAAGGAATGTTCATAGGATTAAAATAAATAAACTCTTTTAGATGGCGGATATATTATTTGATAGAGAGATAAATTTGATGCAGGAAAAGCGGGAACCATAAACATTAAAAGATACTAAAAGAAAGTTAGTGGAAAAAATATAGGACCACAACCATTAAAAATTATTTTTATAAAGTTAGTGGGAAATATAGGGAACCATAAACAATATAAAGTGTTAGAATGTGGAAGATATGTGGTGACCATAAGCATTATTAAATATTAAAATGAGGATGTACAAAGTTAATTTAGACCAAAATTTGTGATATAAATAGAAAGATTCTTTATGGAAACAACAATGGAGCAACCCAAAATGGAAAATGGGTACAACTATAAGGAACAGAGGGTAATATAACTTATAATATTGTCTGAACTTAACGAATTCAATTGTCGAATGTAAATAATCATAACTAGTAAGAAAATATAATTAACAACATCAATAATAGCAAATCTCATTTCCAGTTTGATCTAGTTACTTAATTTAGAGAAACATGAGGTGAAAGAGTAACAACATAAGGAAGGGTGTACAAAATGCAGAAGAGGGATTAGAAGAGTAATACCTAGCATGCGGGGAAAATGTTATAAAGCAGGTACGATAGTATATAAATTTTAAAAAATGTCAGGGAGGATAAATAAAAGGAAGTGGCAAACAAGAAACGCAATCAATGTGCTTTCCCATAACAATACATCTTCTCTTAGTTAGTGGCTTCAAAAACAACTGAAAAAGGAAAAAATGACAAGAATAATCCCAAACACGGCTAGCTTTCTCAAAATTATAACCAACTACGGATTATTTTAAATAGTCGTAACTTTTGAAGGTAATTCTCAAAATGATTCAAATATAATTGTCGATTATGTAAATCAGATAATGGTGTCACAAAATTAAGTCGGCAAAGTATAAATGAAAGAAGAGAAAAACCCAAGTATTATTGATAATATACAAAATTAAAATCAACTGCTCCCTCCATTCCTTAAAGTTGTTTCCAATTTTCATTTTGGGATGTTCCATTTGTTGTTCCTAATAAGAATATTTTTACTTATATCACAAATTTTTGACATAATTAACCTTATTCATCCTCATTTTAATATTTTAATAATACTTATAGTTCCTATATATTTCTCACTAATTTCATTTTAACATTTTTATATTGCTTATGGTCCCACATGTTTTCCACTAACTTTATTAAAACAATTTTTTTAATAGTTGCGGTCCCCATATTTTTTTCACAAACTTTATTTTTATATTTTTAATGCTTATGGTTTCATTTTTCGCCATCAAATTAATTATTGAATACAATAATATATTAACCATCTAAAAAATTCTATTTTTCTTAATTCCCGTGAACATTTCTTATGAGAACAACCTTAAGGAACAGATGGAGTACTTAAAAAAAATTAGACACAGTTCCTATTATTATGAGAAGACCAACCATAGTTGGTTTATTTGTCATGTCTTTCATCAAAATGAATGTACAACTCTGTTCAAGTTCATTATTGCAAAGTCAAGTTTGTATTTTCTAGAAAAAAGAAAAATAGCAAGTTGAACCGAGTCAAAATAAAGAATGTAAACAATATCTAAACAATCAATTTACAGAACTGGAGGAACCATCAATGGTTTAACAAATCATGAAGCTAATAAAACCAAGAATAATTGAGTGTTACCTCACCCTCATCCATTCAGCAAGAATGTACATCACCAATAATAAAGAACAAATTATGGAACTCATCGAACGAGAATAAAAAGTATTACCTCACCAGTATCAAGTTCAGCCACAATGTCCTTCACCAAATCCTCACGATTACCCAATACCCATTCACTGCAAAACAAAACATAACAAAGATGAACTTATGGCTAGAACTATAGAACAAAATTCCAGATTCCAACAATGATGAAAAAAAAAAAGAAAAAAATATTAGTAATTGAAGTTTGTTATCAACTACATACATCCAAACCAAGCATTTATCACTATGGCAGCCAAATGATTTGGATAGTCAATAATTGATACAGTTCATTGAGTTTATGGTAAAAGAGAAATTGGCTATGCAAAAGACTTAGTTGCACCCCATGACACTAGATATTGCACACGTATGTGAGTATAAATGAAGGGGTTGAAAGAGCTAAAAGTAGAACGACATAAAAAGTCACCTATTTAATCGGGGACAGCACAAAAGCCTAAATCATTATATTACCTGGTACAGTAAATTTGCGTATAAGGACGCAGATATTTTGGTACTTTCAGAAATGCCTCAAAAGAAGTTGGCGCAAGAGGTGCATCACTTGGACCTACACAGAAAAGGAAGACTTCAAAGATTTGAAATAATATTAAAAGCCTCAAACTAGCCGAAAGACGGCAACCAAAAAGATAGTGTAATTCAACACATCACTATGAATAGATTAAATCCAAATACAACATCAACGCCTAAATGGCAACATATGGGGTCCACTACAGGCTCCAAAAGAAATCAACATGAGATATAGTAGATAACAAAGATTATATTTTATTTGGCGTATCTAATGTCAATATATCTAATAAAATTAAAGTGGTTGGTCACTAGTCACTACACAAAATCCTAGCTTAGATAGGAACGGAATCTATTTATTGTGTACAAGCACATTACCACACGCCTCCGAACTATAATGCTTGTAGTCAATAATAAGGTACTCGGTTCACCACTTCACCTCATTGGAATAGACTGAATGGGGTTGAATCAATTTTGTTGGCGATTATTAGGGTAAAATTTATACTTGATGAAGGAGGGAGATAGAGGAGAATAACTACTGTTCAGCAGCCACTACCCACGCCCACAACCTAAACTAATTATCTTCTCAGGCAGTTATCACAGGAACTCTTCTCAAACTCGCTGAGTTGCCTCTGTTATATTCTTGTCGGATTTGTTTTCCATAATACTCTGGTTCTTTTCACCCGTATCTACCCAAATTTGTTATCTTTTCCTTTTTTACCTATTAGTTTATCGTATTTCCTCTGATAGAAAATCAATTTTCGTTGACTTCTAATCGTAAATTCATTTTGTTTATTCAAAGGGATGTCTTATGACTTATTCTTTTTTGATTATTATTTTAGTTTTATATATAAAGGGGAAAAGGACATTGACTTCTTACATTAGAATTAAAATTACATGTGGAGGCAAAAAAATCAAAAACAAAATGAAAAAGATAATCAAATACAGTCCATTCCAAAATTGAACCAACCAATTGGAATAGTTACAAATTCCATTCAATGATTGAACAAAACTGATTAAGCATGATATTGAGTTTCCAATTCAAAATACCCTAGTATAGAGGCGCTCAGCACTTCAACAACATAAACATTCCATTACCCCAATGCCATTTAGAGGAACCCACTTAAGGTGGAATTTGCAAGGTTCGGATGTACGCAATTTTGCCCTTGTTAATGATAAAAATAACAAAGAGGTTGATTCCGATATACCCTTGGTAGGAATCCTCATTACAACTTCACATAAATAAAAAGTCCACGTAATTTAATGCATTACTTTAGTTCATTATAATCCGAAACCAAAGAACTAAAGATCTTTAGCCTCATTGAAATAATAGACATATGAATAAAATCCATATTGACATAATGACTCATTGACGCTATTACTTGAACCAGGAAGCATAAAAATAAAACCATGTTAACATGCCAACTCATAGACACTATGTCTGAAAAAAAAATCGACCTAAAACATTTAACTCAAAACCCGAATTATGACACAAATGGACACCCCCAACCCTAGTATAAGCGCATCTTTAGTCTATACACTATTCAAAACTTTGTTGCTAAGTATATAAAGATTATAAAGCAAATGTAAATATACTCATGGATGTCTTTTGTGATTGTCGTTGGTTCATGATTCTAAGATCATTAGTTTCAAAATCATCAAGGGTAGTAAAATACAGAGGTTTCTGACTTGTATATGAAGCATATCAGAAGGGAAGTCAAGATCACTTCTAACTTCAATATGGGTTTTGATTGACAGAAAACAAGCTTTGTACTCTCAAGTGTGTATAGTTTGTGTGATGTTCAAGTTTACTAGCAAGATATGGAACAAGTTGAAGGATCAAGAGTACTTTTCATGAAGATCTTTACACACCTCTATCAATTCCAAAGAGACCTTGGAAAGATCTAAGCATCAACCTTGTCGTCGCTCTACCTCATACTCAAAGAGGTGAAAATTCAATGTAGTTGTAGGCAAGTTTTTTAAGACGTTGCATTATGTTTCATGTCACAGGACTGAAGATACAGTAAAAAGTAAATGTAGCCATATTTTATTTCAAAGAACTGTAAGATTGCCTGGTAAGCCAAGAACGATCGTAGATAGAGATGGGAAAGTTCCTAAGCAATTTTGGAGATCACTATGGCTATTAGTAACCATCACCCTGCGGAAAGTAAGGTCACTTAGAATACTAGGCTCGTTGCTTAAAGGCTTGGTCAGTAAGACAGGAAAAGATAGAGACATGAAACTTAAAACGCGCTGAGTTTGCATATATCCAAACATCTACATATGCTAAAAAATACTCCCCATTTGAGGTTGTGTATAGTGTAAATCTCCAAACAGACTTCTAGGACAACCATAAACCAAAAACTTTATGCACAAGATGCAATGGCATCCCTCTAGGCTCTAATCCACCTTCTTTACCTACTACTAAAAAGCATCAGATACAGAGTTTTACAACATGAAATACCAGAAACTAAGTTAAAAGCAGAAATATTCACTGGGGATAAAATAAAGTTGATATATGAATATACGTAAAAGTTAATTCTCACCACAGTAGTAAGTAGTCAAAACACGTGCATCTGAAGCGTAGGCATAAAGCTCACTAGCCATTTTTCTAATTGAATTAAAATGTTCCACATTCAGCGGCTGCCAGTAAATTACATGCAGATCAGAACTCAAGTCAGAAAAATCACCAACCAAATTCATTTTCCAGTCTTGTTGACGTTGTAAGTCCCCTTGAACATTGGAGCTTAATAAAACTTCCTCTTCACTAACTAAAGTATATGGATTGATAACAAACAAAAATATAAAAACTTTTTTTAACAGACAGTAAATGCAGTAAGAATTATGAGAGAGCAACAATAAAACCTGCTGCTAACACAACCTAGGCAAAAGAAATAAACAACAAAAGAGTATAAATAGCAATATACAAGACAACTATCTTACTCGGGGAGAATCATGAAAACAATGGCATCCATACATTATTATATTGTTTATCTCTGACAGAGACCGACTAATACAAGCAGGGAAGCAGCTTAAAATCAGAAACAAGTGACGTATAAATCTTTAAACAAGATATCTAGTACAGCAATAAGTAGCAACAAAGCAAAAGAAGCAGCTAATCGTCAATATATATATATATATATATATATTAATCAAGAATATTTTTGGGAACATATGTCACCCACATAAGAATAGTAGATATAAAACACCTAATATCAATATTATACAACTTCTTGACATACTCCATTACATTAGAATAGGTTTGACTATATCAACTGGATTATAAGTATATTTTGATCCCTAATTATAAACAGTCCTACTAATAATACAGTATGTTATACTATGAAATTTTAACATGATAAGAATGTAGAAGTGTCCCATACTCATAATCAATTAGAGTTCACGTATACACATGTAATAAAAATGAGGTGGTTAAGTTACATATGAGCCACTGTATAATGGAGTTTAACCTTATCAAACCACAAAATCCCATTACGTAATCTGTGATTAAAAATCATAGAGTAAAGTCCATTATATATTGAGTAACTGTTATTCTAATAATTGGCCATTATTATCTCTTTTTTAAGAGTATTAAGTTCTAAATGGTCTACTATAAGCTTTAATTTAAATATATGTTAATAGAAAACTTGGATTACTATAATAAAATGGATTTTTTTCAAGCTAAAAGTTCACATAGCAATGTCCGTGAAATGAGTCGTAATACCGCAAGGTGCCATATCTATGACATAGCGACCGTTACCGCAATCGCGACAATAGCCGCAATTTTTTTCTATGCGTATATCTCTCTTAGTATAAAACAATACAAGCAGTTCTAATCCTAATTGCTTCATTAATATAGTATTAATAAGTTTAATGTTATGAAGCAAATATAAGAAACAATTGTATAAGGTACACATTGGGAAAGAAGAGAATTAGACAATGGTGAAAATCTGATCTTATTATTATTCAAATTTTTTCCATAAATGACCATCAGAGTTATGCTTTTAGCTAAGTTTCAAAACGAATTAAAGTTGCTTTCATTTATCTAAATTGATTTGGCAAATGATGTGGAAGTGGATTCGTCATAATTTCCCTTAAATTAGTTCCATGACATTTGTGTATTGTACGGGTTTCGAAAACTAGTATTTGCCATTCCATAACCAAACAAGAGAGTTTAATACTTCAACTAGGTGTCCACCAGGCTACCCTGTTAATCAAATCCTGGTATAAAACTTCTTTGAGAAACTCTGATTATTGCACCTAACATCTACTTAATCATATTTACCAGGTGGAGAGCTAAATTAATCAGTTACTTGATGTATACAAATCAAAAATCACCATGCTTTTTCTATCAGCCAATGGTGTCATAGTGATAGGGGTAAGAAGCTCATACATTTTCATTTACAAAAATTGACAGAATTACCTCATCCCACAAATAAAAATATGCTTTCTTCCAATGCTCCTTAGTCTTTAATATATTAATCTCTTTCTGCAAATGATTTGGCCCAGCATCAACACTGGCACACAACAGAAAAAAAAAATTAACTCTGTTTGGAAAAATATGAAGGATCAATTTCATTTAGAAAAAAAAAATAATAAAAAATAAAGTCATATACCAAGGTATTACAGGGCTATAAGGAACAGCGTATGCCGCCAGCCTTGGGTCTGAGTAGTATTCATCGGATTTCGGATGATCAGCTGCAAAGAGTGATTGAGGACACACTCAGGATCATACAATAATATAAACATGAACAGTACTAACAACTTAGTGTACACGATAACGAAATATAACAGCAACTGAATTTTGACTTCTAAGAAAAACCTAAGAACAGCCATTGTAGTAAGACAAAATATGCTTAACGAAGAGACAAGAATATACAGCAAGAATACAAGAATATGCTTAACTGAAGATAATAAAGCTAAAACACAAAGAATTCTCATTCCTCTGGAGTTTGAAGAATAGGAGCTGAAAATATCTTGTACCTGGCCAAGGACATGTGTATGTCAAAACACGCATGCTATCACCCCATCTACAGAAGTATGGACTAATTTTATATTGAAGTAGCCATTTAAAATGCTGATCCAATGCCTCAAACCACTCATTACTTCCATGTTCCACGCCAAAACGATCCTCAATTACTGTATCTGATATCTAAGAGTAAAGTTAAAGAAACATACAATCCTATGGCATTGAATCATTCATAAGTTATCGCATGTTCACATCTGAGGTATACATCATAAATATGTATAATAAAACAGCTCAAGAGACAGCATTCAACAACTAATTCAGTGTTACTACTTCAACTTAAAATGAACAAAAAGGGTCTGACATTTTTCAATCAATCTACCTCGCAAACCAGAAAGACACATACACCACACCCACAGAACATAAACATACTAGTGATTAGCGACGTGTGATTAGGTTTGGCCAAAATAGACAATTATATACTTCCAGAGGGAAAAGCGTAAGATGAAATTCAAATAAGTGCCATAAGGTTAGGCCTAAATAGAAAAAGGTAGATCCACAATTGGATAAGCACACTAAGCAGACCCATATAGCATGTTTGCATGAAATAAACTAGTTTTGTATGAAAAAAATTGGTTGTAAGTTGTGGGCCGGGTGAGAGGAGATCATCCTTCTAAGCGTGGCTGGCAGTGACAATTTTTTAGATGATCCCGATGTGTTGCGTCTGCGACATCGTGTCCGTTACTGCAATCGCGGAGACATCCACGATTTTTTTTCTATGCTATACATGAAGATACAAAAACAACAACAATGTCACACCTTAATTGGTTGATCCCAACACATGGAGTTGGCTACATGAACAAAACCTAACATTAAAGATCATCAATAATGAAGACTATACTTTATTTGGACCTATCTAGTGTAAAATAGAACTCAGAAAATCAACTCTATCAAATATTGTTGTTCCATTAACATGCCATTCCACTAATAGTCCAAAGTATAATACAAAAAAGATGCCTTCGGTACGATGTCCCCAAATTATTCCTTCCTTGGGTTTAATAATAGACCTACGTCTCATAATAGCTCATCAAATTGTCAGCCTACCTCAATTGTCAGTACAATAGAAACCTTTAGGCAGAGAAAAAAGCATGAACATACAGTATATTCATATGAGCTCTAAGCATTAAAGAGAAGGATACACCTATTACAGCTGGAAGTGAAGGTGTAATAGGAAGCACAAAATCCCACACAGTCAAGCTGATTTTTACACAAACTGAACGATTTGAAATAGCATCCTCATCCATCAAATCAACACCCCCATTTGTTGAAAAGAATTCAGAAAATGATGGGGATAGAAGAACACGCCTTAGATTTGATGTAGCAGATCTTACTCTGTCAGCCTAAAAAAAGACGTGCACATAAATATTCCTGGAAAGATAAGTTATCTCCATTCGTAAATTAAACAGAAATAACAACACATAGGATATCACACCACTTCATCCTTTGAGTTCTGTTCAATTGGTTCCATGATTTCGAGACAATCCTTTAATTCTCTAAAGAGTTGATTCTTTTCAGCCTTGTCAATACATAGTGCTCTGAATCTGTGGTAAAATTAGCATAAATCATCATAAGCAGATGGAAGTAGACAACAGATAAGCAGCATAACCATTACAGGAATAGATATATGCCATTCTGTAATAACTCAATGAGCTAAAGAGACTAGATTATCACGGTGCATCAGTCTTCACGGCAGTGATGTATAACTGCCCCTCATATACGCCAGGGGGTTGATCTATGGGTATATCGATGGAAACCCATAATGCTGTCGTTTCTCTGCAATGAAGATAAGCATTTGCCTCAGAAAACATAAAACGTAATAATTAACACCCAAATTTAGGTTAACTAAAGTCTGAAGATATATACCCAGGAAATAGTTGTATTTGAGAGCTTGGCAGGTCAAGCGGTACAAGAGCATCTGGAACCCCTAATATGGGTACCACTCGCCGAACCTTTATAGATTGACTAACAACCAACCTAAACACAGAAAAAGATACATCATTTGGATTTGTGGCTTCAATGTCAGAAATTGTGATTTAAAACAGCTATTTGCATATACTTCTTCATTTGAAAAACATTTTAAAAAATGACCAATAGCAAAACCCCTCCTCCAGAAAAGTTTTCTGTAAGCACAGAAACTAACCGGTCCCCAGAAGCAGATACAAGGTCATTACACTGCACTTGCACAGTTCCAGCAGTGCCGGAACCACCCCATGTGACTTTTGGACGTAAAGCAACTTGGACACTTTCTCTCTCATTTCTAGCAGCCAATAAATTTACCTATGCGACAGAGAAAATTTAGTCAGGGACACATGGTAAAGAGCAACCTCATGCTCTATCCCCTTCAAAATGATGTGATAGCCTTCCAGGAAACAGATTGAATAATCACTTAGCCAGGTAGCCACGTGATGCCGCCATAATCCTTAAAGAAAGTATGAAATTTAGAGGAAGTGGGATATAAAAGAAAAAGAAGACAATGAAAAGTCAACGGCCATAGTCAAATAGAGCAACATGCCAACATCGATGACAAAGTGGTTGCAATAATCCATCTCTAGGTCGACAAAAATCTTTGACAGCTTTTAAAACCTTTGTTATATTTTAAAATGGTTATATTTTAAAAAGGGAGCATCAATTCTAGCTAAACACATCCAAATATAAGTTCATCTACTTTAGCTCAATCTGGAATTAATTCAATGAATATGTCATATTTCTTGTAGTTTCTTGAGTTCATTGACAAATTTAAAACGTGTAAATGCTGATCAAATGACCAAGTGTCAATTTTGGATGACTTTTGATCCATTAAACCCAAGTTACAATCAATTGGTCAGTTATGGCACTATATTGATCATTTAGTCAATTTTAAGAATCCTTTTGGTAGGCTTCAGGCTTCAAATTATTAACGTACAAGCGCTGTAGGCAAGATGGTCAAACAAGAAGATTTGTAGCTAAATGGAAAGCTTCTGGCGGCTATACACAACAGGCACTAAAAAGGAAGCCAAATTGTTTTGAAATTTATTGTCCCATGTTTTGTTTCTGATTTTCTAGAAGTCTAAGATGTCTCACCTAGTACTTAAATGTATTTTTCTTGTTTTCCCTTGATGCACTCCCTCTATCCCTTTTAATTTGCATCAATTTCTATTTTGGGTTGTCTCACTCATTTAACATCATTTTCTTATTTAGAATTAGATCCCACCACCTTCTTTTAATCTCATCCACACATTTAAACTCTCTTTTAATGTCAACCACACAATTCAATCACTTTCTTCATTTATTACATTTATTACACTAAAGGAAAACAATATTATAACTCCCAACACTCTACTTAAAATTCAACCATTGTCTCATTGATGCAAATCTATTGAGACTGAGGGAGTAAAAACTAGAGCATTATATGAACCAATACCTAATTTACTGTATGTAATGATGTTTTGAATGAAAATAAGCTGTTTACTTAATAGCATGGCCACAGTTTCTTGCAGTTTATCCATTCTCTTCTATCAATTCTTCTATTCTTAAACTAGTTCATAGTCAACTAAGGCCATGGGGCAATTAAGAGTCTAAAATACTCTCAATTCTAACCTAATGTAATTATTTTGGTGGCATCTTGAGAAAGGGAATAATAGCTTAAAGTGCTAACATTTTGCAGTTGTTTTCTGATTATCATCTTATTTTTATTTGATTATTTTAATTCAAGAGTAACGCTAGTTCAAATGATCCTATATATCAGTTTTAGGTGCTTTAGTTCTGCTCACTGAATCCCCCAGATTACTCAAATATGTAACTTCCCGACCTTGCTGTGTTTAACTGTTTAGTATCCCAGTGAGCTTGTGAACTCTTGAACAGTTGAGCCATGCACATTAGATCCCATTCTCCATTGATTTCTATCAAGTGCCAACTGCTCCCCAAACCCATTTCTTCATATGATTTTTAACTCCATTCATCTAGTTCATTTTAGCCTCCCCCAACCTCTTTCAAAATTCTTATGCTTCCAGCTTTCTACTTCTGTATTGGTCTACTGGAGTATCTTTTGGTCAATGTACACAAGCCCAATACAGTACAATTGATTTTCTTAAGCTCCTCCACAATATTAGCAAATCCAACCTTCCAACAAGTATCTTCATTCAGGATTCTACCCCTTAGGAAACTTCACTAGCATTTATCTCAGCACATAAATTTCAACCATATTCATCTTTTGTAACAACGGAATTTAGGTAAATGTTTGTTTTGATCATCAAGTAATAGCATATCATCAATCAACCTTCACAAGAATAATTACTAAACAAAAATATTATATTTCTCAAAACCTGGTCTATCCATAGAAATATAAGAAATTAGAGAAAATAGGAGCTCGTAAGCTATGATTTTCTGGTTGCTAAACATATCAAATCATTGATGTTTTACACTTTTACTTGACCTTATTTTTAAAAATATGAGGCTCTAAGCATAATTCATGAAAATTCAAGTTACAGTGTTTAAACATGTAAAGCATCAAAAAGCATAACTACTTGAACGACAAAAATATCAGCTACTGCAACAATTAAGCTTTCTATAATAGACTTCAGTGCTATGATACGGCTTTTTGGCACAATAAAAGTCCTTCGTGCAACAGAATTCAAATTGATCTGAATCACATATTTGATTTGAACAACTAAGTTCCCACTTCCACTATTATCCAACCAAACAAGTTAATCAGAAAAATACAAGATCAAATATTTGGGGAGAAGAAATTCCACAATTGTGCATTACCTAGAGACAGCTATTGATTTTTAAGAGATGCATCTTTGAGATATTTTTTTTCAAAGCTATCTAACAGCCAAACAAAATTTGATAGTACACGCAAGAACGGTAAATTATCATCACCTACTGGACACACTTAGGAGTTGCTTGAAACTTTAGGAGCCTTAGCCATCAACCATAATAGAATGAGGGGTATTTACAGAGTTACATGTATAGAAAATGCTGTATGAAAACTTGCTAAGAGGCAAACAATTGGAATCAACATGTGCTAGTCGCCATGATAGAGCTAGGCAAGGCAATTCCTTGAAGTGAGCGCCTTAGAAGGCTTATTGGTTTTAGCCTCATAGGAGTCCTTTTTGATGTGGACAACCAACAAAGTATGTTTTATCATCTCTTCTTTATTTCTCTTCTCTTTTTCTCCTTTATTCATCTTCTCTATTTCTCTTTTGTTTAGGGTTTATAATATTTTTCAGGGTTTCATGGCGCCTCATACTGAAACACTAGCACCTTCAAATGCCGCCTAGAGCCTAGGTTCCAGAGACCCTAAGCACCTAAAGGACCCTCGTGCCTTTTGAAATTTCTTGGCCTGAACAGTATGCTCCCATAATTATTCATATTCTCTGAACTACTTGGAAGTAGAATACGGGTGATAATATTTTTGGTCAACTAGCATGTACACCCTACTGTAAGATTCACTTTACTTCAGCTTTGGATAAAAATAGCTTAGCAAGATGTATATGCTCTCTCATTTGTTGCTACTGATGTACTTTTGTAGATCACTGCTTAAAAAGTGATAAGGCGTCGTACATCTAAATCCGCCTAGGCTCCTACCCATTCCGCCTCACTCAGGCAGGAGAATCTTTCGAGTAACTGGGCATGTTGACTATATTTTGTACAGCCAAGTGATATCAATCATTTAACATATCCAAGTCACCGCAAAAAAAAGCAAAACCTAAATTTCACCAAATTAATGACTTAAGTTGAACAGGATTCATTTGTACTCCAACCAATGACCACAATACCGAAAACATAATTCAAGAAAGAGAACACCACAATACAAACCAAAAATGAGATAAAGCAAACATACTTGCTCCAAAATCCTTGGCATCTCCTGAGAGCCAACATTAACAGTATTAGGCATGCACCAAACATGCAATAAATCAGAAGATGCAACTTCGGAGGGATCGATGGCTCCTTTCATCAAACTCGAAACATACACACCAGCATCACTCCATCCATATGATGTACCTCCACCTGCTTCACCTTCAACGGGAGGCACTATCACCTCCTGAGAATTCCCTGCTAAACCAATCAAGTTTATACAAATCACAAACAACATTACCAAAGGAACTGATAGATTAGAAACAGTATGATTACAGTTTGCATAATCAAAAATCATAAAAATCAATTAGGAACACCAAAAATAATCAATCGAAATAGGCACCAAAAATCATTATTGAAGAAATAAGATCAGACAGGTAAGAACTGGCGCCAAACAACTATGAACATCTATAAAAATACTGGATTTCATAGAATGTATGAAGAAATTCAGCAATCCAAACGTGCATAATGAGAATTCTTCTCCCAAAAAAAAAAAAAAAAACAACAATATATATATATATATATATATATATATATATATATATATATACAAACCTTGATTGTCCATGAGAAGGAATAATCGAAGAATCAAAATACGCAGAAATTAATGAACAAATTATATGAATCGCGAAAAAATATCTAGGTATTCCTGCTATCAAAACTTGGCTTAAACCCAGATGCTCTTGAAATGTTATTTTTGGCACAAAATGGTCCCCTTAAGTGCATTTCTTGATTTGAGCATCACAGTATGAAACGGTTTCTTACCACCTCCTCACCTCCCAAAAAATTTTGTAAAATAAAAAAAAAAAAATTATCTACAATAATTCAATATATTCATGATTTTTATATAATAATTCACTTATTGATTAATCATGAATAATTTTAACTATAAAGAGTATTTAAACTCGATAACCGGATGATAGCAAGTTTTATTTAAAAAAATAAATTAAAAATAAAATATCGAAAAAAGTTTTAAAAAATTTATGATTTTTTTACTATCAGAAAATTTTTATGTATTGTCTTAATTTTTCTCTAATTTTAAATTAATTTTCAGTTTACTTTTTTTTTGAATTACTTACTATAGCAAGTCATCGGGTAATCCAAGTTTACTCTAGGCAAATACCCCTAAAGTTGGGATTATGATGATTAATCAATAGGTGAGATTATTATAGGAAAATCATTAAAATGTTGGATTATTCTAGGTAATTTTTCCTAAAAAACGAAATTTGATATTTATTTGATTTTGTATAATTACACGATTTAACTATGAATATATTTTTGTATTAATGTAAAAGTTAATATGAACTCAAAATTTGATTTGAACTTGATTTTCTAAATGATTTTGATATATTTTTTATTTAATTTTTTTATCATGATTGTTACGTTTTGGTTTCGTTAAATTTGCACCTCTTGATAGAGGTATAAATATTGTAGCCTATAAGAGAGTATATATTCTCCATTCTTTTATTTTGGTGTATTGGATATACACAGTTACGCTGTGTCGAACAAACTCATTGTCTTTTATTTCAATGAGCTTGTTAAACTTTACTTAAATTTCATTTGAATTTTTAGATTCTAAAAAGTTGATACTTAGCGTATTGTTATTTAACAAAATAATTAAAAAGTCATAACAATTTAAAATTTTGTGGAAGTCTAACTTGGTTATTTGCAATTTCAAATTTTGGTATCAAACTAACAGCTTAAATAAATTTATATGAATTTATCAAAGAAAATAAATTATAAATAATTAATAGTTTCTATCAAAATTTACCAACTACATTAATTATGAATGGTTGATAAACCCTAATTTGATTCCTTTTATGCGTGATATTTATTATGTTTCTATGCAGTTTTTGTTACATTTCATTCTATTTTCTTGGGTTTATATCTCCTTTCGAGGGAAGCATGTGTTTGTTCTTGTTTTTGTAGGTTTTACGCCTTTTCTGAGCAAAGACATATTAGGGACGATGCTCCGTAACCCACCCCCCCCCCCCCCCCCCGAGGTTTTGAGGATGAATGGATCAAAGTCGAGGAAGAAATAAGGGCAAGAGATAGGTGTCTACAAAACGCTCATAAGATAGGTGTCTTTTGATGTATACGGCGAGGGCATGTGAACAAGGTAAGTGGTATATTTCCAATTTGTGACATGTGCATTTCCTTTGATTCAAGTCAACTGTTTAAATCTTGCCCCCCTTTGACGATCCTCTGTTTCCCTGCCCAGTCTTAACCTCGAATATTCCTCTTGTGTAATTGAAAGCAACGATTTCATGGAAATTTGTCTTCTCGGTGTTTCTAGTGATAATCCTCATGGCATGAGAGGTGTACATCATCCACGCACTAGAACGTTCGCGTCTTTGCACAAAGTAGTCGTTGACGTGATAGAAGGTGAATTCAACTAATGTAGTCAATGGCAAGAACCTTACACCCTTCATCACAAAGTTGAAGACCTCAGCTAAGTTGGTGTTAGTCACACATACCTATGACCCCCCATCATGACACAATGACCACTTAGACATATCACCTACTTGATCAATCCAAAAAGGAGCCTCTTGCCCTCAAGCCCTCAATAACCTTAGCGTGTTGTCTTTGCTCAGCAGTTCTACCAAACAACTTCTTAAGTTGAACATTACCCATAGCACGGTTACAGTTACTAAGCAAATGACGTAAGCATAACCTATGATTAACTAGGGCATCCTCATCCACATCTACATCATCCTCAGAAGGATCATCAACAAGCTTAGTACCATCATCCCAAGGTACCAACTCAGTACTTTCTACTAAATTAACAGTCGCATCATTTGGGACTTACGTTTGAGGGGATTTGGAAAGAGTAGAAGATGGGGAAGGAACAAAGGGATTTTGAGTTTCTTGAGTTAAAATAGGCATAGGTGTAGGAGAAGGATTGGAAGTAACATTCACAACTTGATTACCTAGGGGTACCACTTCTACGTATAACTGCAAAGAGGAAATAGATGTAGCCTTTGAATGCTCCCACATAACATCTATAGAATCATTATCCTCAACAAGAAAAGCTAACAATTCACGACTCATGTCGTATTTAAAACTTAAATTAACAGTACTTTGTGTGGTGTCAATTCCAATCTAAGAACATACAAGAAGCTTAAACTCATTCAAATCCATGTTCAAATTGCATGCAAACAATTTTTGTTTACCCCCAACATACGTAACCTTGTTACCACTTGTACAAATGGAACCATTCAAAAAACATGCAATAGTCACACAAAATGATGTCATTTCTACATGAATACATACAAAATCAACTTCATCACCAAGTACATTCACGAATATACATAATTAATTAACTATATTTACATAACTATTTAAGTACATTTACATAAACTAATTAACTAATTCAAATAAAATAAACATACTCAATATACAAAACAAATTAACTACATATAATCAATATACAAAACTAAATCAACAAACATAATTAACTACCTACATTTACATAAACTAAATCAATATAATCACCAAGTAACTAAGTACATAAATATTAATTCAAATGAGTAGTGATTACATGGTACCAAACTCACATTACTCACACACAAAAAAAGAAAAACCTAATGTACTTGAACCAAATTCAAAAGAATGCACAAATAAGTAAAAAATCAATAATACATTATCTTAATAAGCTTATATTGAACTAAATGAGTAGTATTTGCACAAGTAATGAGTTGCATTTTAAAGAAAGAGTGAAAATTAGATAAGGAAGACAAAAACCCTAATTTTCGTATAAAAAAACAAAAAAAACAAACAAATTTATGCCTTAGACAACTCCAAGTATATGCTAGCTCACATTACTAGTGTTGGATTGGAACAGGGAGGGATTAATTGAAGGCTTTCAAGATGTTTTAATGGAGGAAAATGAGAGAGCAAAGGTCGACTGAGGTTTTAGAGTTTAATAGAATTGTGGGAAAACGAGGAAGGAAGGAAGATCTGGAAATTTAACTCGCATATGTTCGCTGTTAATAACAGCGAACAGACTCTTTGACTTTTTTTTACCTTCAGTCTTTGTTCGTTGTTATTAACAGCGAACAGTTCCAAACCACAATTTTGGGAAAAAACTGCTTATCTTGGGAATTATTTTCAAAACTTTACTATAATTTGACTTTTTTTTCTTATTTTTTTTGCTTATTCATTTTAAATTTTCCGCTAAACACAGGTTTTGGATAATCATCTATATGTTAACCAAACGACTTCTAAATATATATTTCTCCTCTTCTTATTCAAAAATTTTAAAAATTTGTTGTATTCTCCTAAAATCAAAACATAAATTACAAAAGATAAACATGTAATCATTGTACCAATCCTACGATTCTTAAATGCACAAACAATCCAAATTGTTCATAAAATCAGAAAAAGTATAAAAGCGCTCAAGATCGATTAGAGTTTGGGTATGATCGGTTTGGATCGAACAAAATTAATATAGGATTGCTCAGGATCGATTGATTTTACAAATAACTAGCTAGCTTTTTTGCTCTTTTATTTTTTTTCTTTTTTCATAGAAAAAATAATGTAAAACATATAGACATATAGGTATAAAAAAGTTATTTGTATCACTTTTATATATATTTTTAAGAAAATTGTAAAAAAAAAAAAAAAAAAAAAAAAAAAAAAAAAAAACTACCTATAAAACTCACCTTTTGTCAAAAATTATCTTTTATTTGTTGTATTGTCAAAAGTACCTACTAAATACATTTGTTTGTCAAAAGCTACCAACAAGATCTAAAAAAACAAATATCAAAATTTGGTTGGATATTTAATATTTTATAAAAAAATCGATCACTACATTGCTTTCTATACTAATAGCAAAACTCATACTTCTATTATCGTGTCCTCTTTAAGTTTGCTAGGAGATCTACACAAGTATAGAGAAGTAATTAAATTGTTTTAGACTTTAAAAAAATTATTTAAACTGTGCAGTAAACTTTCATAAAAATAAAAGAACATATAGAAGTATGTGAATAAAAAAAGTAATAAATGTCATTTTCATTAAAAAAAATTTCTAGCAAACTAAATAAAAGGGACAAAAATAAAATTATTTCGCTCATAGACCAAAGTATACTGTAAAGTGTGAGAAAATAATAGGAGTAATAATAAAAAAATAAAAAAATAAAAAAGCATTTCACACTTCATTTTTTCAATTCACACATGAAAGTGGAAAAAGTCCAACGTAACTTAATGGAGTAGTTAGGTCCATAAATAACTTTATACTATTACACTTCCTCTATTTTTCCTCTATTTTTAAATAATCTAATTGCAATTGTGACATATTGCGTAACGAAACAGAAGAAATATAATATTTCTTGTAATATAAAATTTATTTCACTCTCACACTAAATTTGCCTGATTTTTATTTTTATCTATGATCCATGCTATTTCTTAAATTTTCATTTACACAATTAATTTAAGGGTATGTTCGGTATCAATATGTTTTTTTAAAATTTCAAAGGTCATATAATATATATATATATATATATATATATATATATATATATAATGAATAAAAAATTAATTAGAAGATTTTAACAACTAACAAGTAAAAAGTAGAGTCTATTCCCAATCTATGGCCAAATTAAAAAAAAATTCCTACTTTCCTTAAAATGGGAAAGTATTTCCAAGTTTACCGTCCACGTAGGATTGCTTTGAGAAATTTTTTTTTTTTTTTAATGAAACCGCTACATGAAATGGCGGTTTTATTCAAGCATTTGGAGTAAACCGCCATCTCAGATGGCGGTTTGGTTAAGGTAAATTTTTTTTTTTTAAAAAAAAAAAAGTAAAGTGGAGTAAACCGCCACTTGATTTGGCGGTTTGGTATTAGTACAAATCTCCAGAATGTCGTGAGATGTTGTTCACTGCATTCCATTTTGCTCTTCATTCAACTTGCTGCCGGTTTTGCTAAAAAAAAAAATTCTTCACTCTCATTTACTTCAAATTTACAATTCCTCTCATTCAACTAAGCTAATCAACTACATTCCCATCTTCTCCTTGTGTACTAGTTCATTTTCATCCTCATTTAAGGTATGAATAAAACCCTAATTTTTGTTCAATATGCAAATTGTTTTTTTTGTTCATTATTGTTTGAATTGAAGTTATAAAAAACGTTAATTGTTTGTTACATTCTATTGTTTTCATGATTTAAGCTTACGTTTTACACATTTGTAGTTGAATTTTAGGATTTGTTTTGTATGCATATAAAGTGTTTGATGAAATGCTTCAATGAAAGTTTATTACTTTGTAGGGTTAGTTTAATGGTTTTTGTATATATTCATGGTATTTTTAGCTTTTATATTTGAAATGAACCTTATAATAAGTGTTCTAATACCTTAGTATCACAAATTCTTGTATTCAAATTTACGCTTCCCGTTATAGTGTATTGGGGTGAGGAAGTCATGATATTGGTTGCAAATTGGTAGCAAATTGGTGGAGATATCACATGAAAGATCATTATCCCATTGAAAAACATGTTGAATTGGTTGCAAATTTGGATAATGCGAGGGAAGTCATGATATTTTTATGATTTTTATAACACTTATGGCGATGAAAAACACGTAACAGCGATCATGGCGATGCCGGGCCCAGTTGATCCATCAGTGCTTACGCTTCAGGCGACACACAGGAGCGTAGCTGCGTGGGAGGGCTCCACTGCCCAATTGGTTACTCGTCAGCACTACCAGGCGAGTACGTTACGGTGGGAGGTGGATGACAGGGTATTAGACGTAGTCGAGCTAGCTGGTTTTAGATACATTCACCGGTTGTTGGGCGGGGACTTAGAGCTCGATCGAGCTCTTATCACTGCATTGGTGGAGAGGTGGAGGCCGGAGACACATACCTTCCACCTCACAGTTGGCGAGGCAACGAGTTGCAAGATGTGGCAGTTATCATGGGACTGCCGGTTGAAGGACAAGCAGTCATTGGTCATGGGGAGGGAAATTGGCCAGCATTAGTACATGAGCTGCTAGGGGTTTGGCCGGAAAACCCTCAAGACCCCTCACAGCCGAAGATCATCGTTGGATCGTCATTGAAGCTGACTTGGCTTCGACAGCATTTTAGCGCGCTTGAAGATGATGCAGATGATGTGACGGTTGACAGACATGCCCGAGCTTACATTTTGTACCTGTTTGGATGCATCTTGTTTCCGGACAAGAGCGGCGACTCGGTACAGTTGATCTATCTCCCTCTACTGGGAGACTTGGAGCGCGTAGATGAGTACAGTTGGGGAAGTGCTACCCTAGCGTATCTGTATCGTAACTTATGTCGAGCATCTCGTAAGGGTGCCAAGGACATGGGTGGATGCTTGATGTTGTTACAGATATGGTCATGGGAGCACATTCATATAGGGAGGCCCATTATTCGGACGGTTCGACCGGATGGGCAACATGATCAGGAAGATGACGCGGATGATTTTGAACCGATATTAGGGTCACAGCATCGTCGCGGGATGGATCCTTTGGCAGTAAGGTAGCAACACTCAATTCACTATTCAAATTCATAATTTCACTATTTTATGATAGATGAAAATGTTAATCAATGTTTATTTGTTTACAGCTGGCTTCGCGTATATCTTTCGAGATCCCACTCCCCACATACTCTCGTCTACTACAAAGACGCACTAGATCGACAACGGGACGAGCAGGTTAGTAACATTTACTATTTGTATTAGTTATGAATAAATTGTATACATTACTAAGCATATTGATTTCTATTACAGATGACATGGCAGCCTTACACAGCGGCTAAGATGGAAGCTCTACCGCACATATGTACATCGGGCCACGAGATTTGGAGATCGCGTTGTCCTCTTATTTGCTTTGACATCGTCGAGCTACATCTCCCGGATCGTGTCATGCGTCAATTCGGTTTGGAGCAGGTAATTCCGCAAGCCTGTGACACCCAACGTCAACTACATGCGATCGATCGGAGGACTGGGGACAAGAACTACCTCGTACGACATAGATCGCATGTAGATGCGTGGAACGACCGAGCATCTACATTGGTTGGAAGAGATAACTTCACAGGTCATAGCTATGCTATGTACATGAGTTGGTACAGGCGCATCTCCATATTACGCCTAACGAACACCGCATTTGCACAGCCAGGATCACATTACCATCCGACATCTACGTTAGTGGTACGTTTTCTTTCAACACTCATAACAAATAGTAATAGTTTTAAGTAACTGTTTTAACAATATAATGATAACAAACAGGCTGAGCGCATCCGATCGGTGTTGATACAATGTAATGAAACGATTCAAGGGGCCGCTACATCGCCAGTTGACGTGGGCTATCGGCTATGTTCTCAGACCTTAGGCTCCATTAATGCGTCGTTGACCGATGCATTGAGTCAAGCAGGTTATGAGTACCTCATACCGACTCCACCCGTCATTGGCGACGTAGATGACACATTCCACACTCCTTCTCCAAGGAGTTCAGCCCATCGAGGTAGCTCTTCCGGAGGATCCAGTTCTCGGTCCACAAGAGGCCGCCAGCGTTCATCTACTCAGGGTCGGTCTTCCAGATCGCCATCGACATCCGCTACTATGTCGTCGTTCGTTCCCCCGTCTTCCATCAACACTCCTCCGCCACATCCATCGCATCCGCAAAGGATTATCACATATCAGCGTGCTAGTCAACGACGAGCTCCTACTCTTAATGTCATTGCGGAGGTTGACGAGTTCACACCATCATCATCCACCGGTGCGCAAAACAAAAGGGGTCGGGGGTTGTAGTTTAACAAACTTTGTATATTCTTATATTATTTTAACTTCTTGTATATTCTTGTATGATTTTAACTTTGTATGTTCATGATTGTAATATATCTTCGCATTATTTTCATAATTAATTTTTTCAAATCAAGCTGGTTCGTAATTGATTAATATGGAATAGATGGTATTGAACTAGTTTAATGTAGGTTACGTTCACTATTTAGGGGAAATGAAAGAAAAAAAAAAATTGTTGCAGGCCACCAGCAAACCGCCACATGAAGTGGCGGTTTACCAGGGATCAAACCGCCACATGAGATGGCGGTTTGCCTTGACCAAACCGCCACTTCATGTGGCGTTTTTGTGCTTTATGTAAACCGCCATTTCAAGTAGCAGTTTGGTCTGAAAAAAAAAAAAAAAGACTTTTCCACGTGGACGGTATTATGGGAAATTCTTTCCCAAATTAGGTAAAGTGGGAAATTTTTTTTTTAAACATTATTCTGGGAAATGACTCTAAAAAGTAAAGTCACTCTTATTTCTTATTTTTAGTTTTTTTTAACAACTTAAAAAACAAAAAAAAAAACTTATTTTTCAATATTATGTATATATTTCTTTTACTTTTAATAAATATTAATTTATCTAATTTTCTTGATATAAGATAAAGTGAGTAATTTTAGTGGTCTAGAATACTAAATTTGAAAAGTACTGTCCAAAATCCACTTGTTCAAAATAGTCAAACAAAATCTACAAGTTGGGGACCCAACTCCCCTTTTTTGTGCCAAAAGAAGTAGCACCAAAGTAATATAAATAGGTGCATTAACCATTCCTAATTCCTCACTCCAACACTTACATTACATATTACATATAGAAGTATTAATTGTTATTGAGAAGGCAAAATGGGTCAGGGAAGAGGCAATGCAAGAGCAAGTTTAGTAGGTGGATTAGCTATTATTTGCATCTTCTTGGCTTTAACTCAGCCTGCTATTGCTGCTATTTATAATGTTGGTGGTTCTAATGGCTGGACTTTTAATGTTCAGAATTGGCCTACTGCCAAGTCCTTTAGGGCTGGTGATGTTTTAGGTATCCTTTTCTCTTCACTTCCATCTTTCCTTACTTCTTCTTTCTTTCTTTCTTTGTATGGTCTAACCCAACTTGCCAATATTAATTTTTATATTTTTAATAGATTTATAACTAAAAAAAGATTTTTTTTTTTTATTAAAAATAGTAGATGGGTCATGGCCCATCTTTCCTTATATTGGCTCTGCTTATACGGTCAAGACTAATGAATTCTGTATAGATAAGAGGAAGATGAATTATTCTTTTAATAGTAGTTAAAATTGATCACTTATTACAAGGATGAAAAGAAAAATCTTTATATTCTCGTATTTTTTTACATTTTTGATCAAGAGTGAAGAGTTAATTAATTAAATGAAACATGATATTAAACCAACTAAAAAAATAATAACACGAAAACTATTTCATAATATATTGTATACATTAACACAAAAAATGAAATAATAAGTATTATTTTAAACATCATAACTAATAGAAGTATAATTATGTTATATAATTGTATTATAATATTAAGTAAAGAAAAACTATTACTAGCATTCTAAATAAAAGGTTGGGCGTGCCAAACTTTTTATTGTGGTTTGCTACGTGCATATGTTTTAATGGGATCTCTCCTAATGTTTGATTATTAGTGTTCTAACTTTGTTAAAGTGGAAATTAGTGAGCTAAGAAAAGACACCATAAAGAAAAGAGCTTTTGCAAAATACTCCTTTAATTTTACATAGATCAAGATTTAAGGCATAATAAGATATTAAGCATTTAATTAATTGCAAATTGTGAGTACTTTACATAGTTAATAAAGTCAAAACTCTAGACCATGGCACCATGTCCCCATTTACTTTAACCCAATTTTCTAGTGTATGATTTTCTTAGTGAGTTAACTAAATCACAGTTAAATTCAGGATACTGATATAAAATGAATCGAATACATATCTCTGTAAACATAATGTTGTAAATACAACTAACATAAACAATTTGTTTATTATTTTATTATTATATGTGTTATTCTCTTCGATCTTATGTCTTCTAATGTTACCATGTTAAGCCCATAATTAATATTAGGTTATTGTATGAGCTAAGCCCAAATCTAGTTGTAATTCCCTTTTATATATATATATATATATATATATATATATATATATATATATATATATATATGTCATTATGTAAGAATAGGTTTTTGAATA
The DNA here is from genome assembly GCF_026212465.1 of Amaranthus tricolor. NCBI lineage: Eukaryota > Viridiplantae > Streptophyta > Magnoliopsida > Caryophyllales > Amaranthaceae > Amaranthus > Amaranthus tricolor. Next base: position 30,518,830 of record NC_080050.1, on the reverse strand, counting down.
CAAAGGAATAATAAAATCTAATTACTATACCTAGGTTTGCGTGCTGCCCAACATGGTATCGGAGCCAACGTGACAAGAGGTCACGGGTTCAAATCTCAACCACCCCTCATTTAAAGTGGAATATTTAGCACTATGTATGAGGAGGGCATGTGCTGCATCCATACTTCTAATCTAAAGGGCTCTCATGTGAGGGGGCGTATTAGAGTATATAACATATCCTGGGGCCTCAACCATCACCTTAAGCTTTTAGTTGAGTTGGTTCCTTTAGGTACCATTTGAAGTATACATAACATAACCAACCTTGTTATCATTTGAAATATGGGAAGAAACCAAAGAATAAGTGCTATGAAAATTTTAACATTGTGTAATAATTATTTGTCAAGGGTAATGAATAATTGGTTTGAAAATCATAAATTGTAATTATAGGCAAATAAAATTATTTTCATTCAAAAAAGTCTCAGATAGAGAGATTTAGAATAAAAATAAGTTTGTGAAATTTTCATTCGAGGAAAATGAGAAAAACAAATAAGATTGGATGGAGCATGTATTCGTTAGTCATTACACAATTCAATATTTATATAATTTTAATTCAATATTTATATAATTTTTAATCAAATAAATCGAATTAAGTTATGGGATTTAAAATTTGGAAAATGAAATTGCAGCATTCAACTATCCAAGGAGTCAACACAATGTGGTGGCAGTGAGCAGAAGAGGATACAACAGCTGCAGTGCACCAAGAGGTTCAAAAGCATACCAAACTGGGAAGGACAGGATCAGATTGCGCAGGGGCCAAAACTATTTTATCTGTTCTTTACCAGGCCATTGCAAATCTGGAATGAAAATTGCTATTAATGCAGCTTAATTACTCTACTAATTACACTACTTTTTGTTAATTACCAGTTTTAGCTGCTAATTAACACAATTAAGCTGATGATCTAGTTTTATTAGCTATAAAGGATAGGATATGTGTTTGTGTGTGTCTACTTATCTTGTTTAATTATACCACATGATGATGAAGGGAAATAAAGGCATTAGAGAACCTTTTTTAAGTTTGTTGTGTCTACTTAGCTGTTTGAATCGGATTGTTATATTTCTATTTAGAAACTTTCGTATAAAAGAGTATTATTTGACTTAACGGAGAAATATATGTTAAGAAAAAGTTATGCTTGTTATAAATTTTGCCATATTGAATTTGTATGAGCCAATTGTTATAACTGAAAATATTGTGTAAATGAGATGAGACAATGAATCATGATTATAATATGAGCTCATGTATAAATATCAAAATGTTGCAAAATTCATTTCGACAACAAAAAATATTAATGTAACTGACACATTAAAAAGAATAAGCGATAATTGATAAGTATTATGCAAACCCATATTATTTTTGTCAGGTAGGTAATAAAACAAATAATTTAATTCATAAAAGTTATTTTTAATATATTTTTGATATGTTTCACACTCTTTACGAATCTCAAAATCAATATCAAAATAGACAATGAACATGTTAAGCAATTAACTGTTGACTTATTTGATTAATTGGTAATATTAATTTTTTTATTAGTTGTCAAATCAACTATTATGAAAATATAGTGTAGAAATTAATTATTGACAGTTATGTAAAGAGATAAAATTAATTAAAATAAGTTGAAACATTTTTCATGGAAAAAATATAAAAATATTGGAATAAAATATGACGGGTGATGAAAATTGGGCTTGAATAAAGTATCCCAAAATTATAGTAGGTCAGTGTATAAATGTGCAGTAGTTTACGATGCATTTTAGGAGCGACAGAATTAAATGTAGATCCTAATTTTAAGGATTATAATAATAATTTATATTATTATTACATGACAAATCAAAATTAATTAGGGCCTATGATAGACTTTAAAATTGATTATATCAGTGGACATCAAGCCTTGAAAGGAGAAAAATTGTGTTTGTTTTTGACTAAATAAACCTACTAGATTAAATGGTAACATTTTTTTACTTTTCATTTCAAACACTAAGCTTTAGATTTATTCCAATTCATCAGGTTGAGAATCAGATTTTATCTCTATTAAAATAAATAATAACATTTTTTTAGATAAAAATCATAAATACGATGTTCATCCCCTTTCTTATCCTACCAAAATAATAATTTTAATAGGTCTATGTTCAAAGTTCAAACTTTAATAGATCGAGTAATTTATAAATCAATCATGTCTAATTGTATTTTAGCCTTAAGAAAACCCATCATTAAAATACTATCAAGACCATCAAAAATTTTCAACCCAACTTACTCTGCTCACATCATTCTCATGTCGCTTACATCATAAATAATCACGAGAGAAATTTTTACCACGATACATCAAAGCGGAGTACATTCTACATATCATATTCTTTCTTATGATAAACATTATTACTCCCTCTATCTTTTTTATTTTACTATGAAAATCGATATTTTTTCACAATATTTTACTTTCAGTAGTAAACTCAAAAGAACAAAACAGTATAGACCTAACTCTACGGTGACTTCATGGTTATTCACAAAGGTGGGTCCAGGCATAGAAATCATATTTTTTGAAAAAGGATATGAGCACCATATTGGGGTTGCAAGGTCATTAGTTGCATAGGTGCATGAACATATGTTGGGGACAGCACAAACTTATATTCCTTAACAATCATGGCTAGAACAATTCTTGACTCCACCATGGCTAGATTTTGTCCCACACAAACTCTTGAACCTATTGAGAAAGGGAAAAATGCAGCAACATGTTTCCTAGGTTGTAAAAATCTCAAAGGATTGAACTTATTAGCATCTTCACCCCAAATATTGACATCGTGATGGACATCGGTCATGGCTAAATACAATTGTGTCTCTGTCGGAACAATCAGATTCCCCAGTTTTAATTTTTTTGTGCTTCTTCTCTTTAACATGACAGCAGGAGGATATAGCCGAAGTGTTTCGTTTATTATCATATTGATCTGTAAGTTGAGAACAACATTAGTTTGTTATAAATACGAAATCAAAAAACTATAAATTCTCGAGTCCATCAAACGATAACAAAAGAGAGTAGAAGTACTCATACTCATAAGCTTGAAATCATTGATCTATTAGACTCAATAATCCTAATGTGATTAGAAGGTTTGAGTGTGAACGACAGACTTAAGCAATCTACTATTGTAAAGACAAAGAGGATAATTCAAAGATTATTTCGATTAACCCTCGATTGCAAACATCATCTGCGACTTTAAATGAATCATAAATACACATAACTTTTTGAGTCAATCTTTTTTTTCAGGACTAAGGCTCTAAAATCCCCTAGAGACAAGAAAAAAAGAAAAATCAATCATTTTTATAGGTGGTAAGAATCAAACTTTTGTCAGAATAGTAAAAAGGTTAATTTACAACCACTAAGCCAACAAATGATTCTTAACTTTGTGAGTAATTTTACTATAGTCATTATGATTTGTGTCAAGGAACCAACTCAATCAAAAGTTTAAGCTGATGGTTTAGGTCCCAAAATATGTTATGTACTCTAATACGGCCCTACACACAAGTGTCCTTTTGGCTAAAAGCTAAGTGTTGATGTAGAACCTGCTATATTCATATCTGACGATACTGAATATTCCACTTTTAATGAAAGGGGGTTAAAATTCAAATTTGTGACCTTTTATCATGCTGCCTCTATACCATGTAAAGGAACCAACAACTCAATCAAGAGCTTAAGTTGATGATTGAGCTCTAAAATATATTATATATTCTAACGATTTGAAACCAATGAACAATAAATTTTCAACTTTAGAATAGGCAATAACGTACTTAGTATGTCAAAGATCAAATGAGAGTAGTGTAACTCATACTTACAAGCTTAAAATCATTGATGTTTTGGATTGTAGGGATGCCATCAACACCACAAATTTGAAGCACTTCTTTCCTGGCTTCAATTTGCCATTCTTGATGGGTAGCTAGTAGAATTAGTGCCCAAGTTAGAAGATTAGCTGTTGTTTCTTTTCCTGCAAAGTAAAAAGTCTTGCACTCATCTATTACTTCATCAATGCTCAACCTCCTTTCTTTTCCATCATCAGCATCATACTCAATGGCTGACATTAACAAACTAACCAAGTTGTTTGCCTCAGTCTCGGTATGATTTTTCATGATCAACAACCTTATCGAGTCTCTAGTTTCCTTATCTAGCCTCCACCTCTCCCTGTTTTTCGCGGTTGGCAAAAACCTGTTTGATAAGTTTCACAATCTTTAGTTGTCTAGTGAACATCTCAACCAAAAGCTTAACTTGATGGTTGAAGGCTTGAAGCCCCAAGGTGAATAAGATTTGAGCACGTGATCTTCTGTCATGTTCGCTTTTGATTCTAATTCAAGACTCTCAACAAAAATTCAAATTGATGGTTGAAACTATATATGATATGTTATGTTATAGAAATTAGATGATGTGCATATTTGTTATTGTTGGAAAAAAGGTTGAATGATTAGTTTAGCAATCTTTAGTTGTCAAATGAATATCTCAACGAAAACCTAAACTTGATGGTTGAAGGCTTAAAGCCCCAAGGTGAATAAGATTTGAGCACGTGATCTTCTGCCATGTTCGCTACTAATTCTAGCTCAAGACTATCTCAACAAAAAATTAAACTGATGACCGAAACCACATGATATGTTATAGCTAATAGATGATGTGCATGCATTGTTCAAAAAAAAAAAAAAAAAAAAAAAACTTGTATAATGAGTTTCGCGAGCTTTATTTGTCAAGTTAACATTTTAACAAAAGCTTAATATGGTGTTAAAACCTCAATGTGAATAACCCTTGAGCATGTGACATTAGCTTTTAATTCTAATTCAAAATAATCCTAATAAAAGTTTAGACTAATAGTTGAAACCACATTATATGTTTTTTATAGTAAAGTTATCTTTAAAAACCATCGTAATCGAGGTTGATGTAAATTTTAATTCAAGACCATTTCAACAAAAGCTTAAATTAATGGTTAAATATCACATAATATATCATATATAGTATATAATCTATCTCATTAATTACTATCATAATCAAGGATGATTTACATATTTATTATTGGGAAAAAACATGTATGATAATTGATAAGTTTCAAGTTGTCAAGCTTAACATCCTACCTAAAAGCTTAAGTTGATAATCCTTGCAATTAATTTAATTCAAACCCTTTTTGACAATATAAGTGAATATAATATATCAACTAAGTGAAACGAAGAATAGATTTTATTTTATTATTCAAATGTCAGACTTCCATCTAGAATAGAAGATATCGACTATTCAAATGTCATTAAGTGACTTCCATCTAGAATAGAAGATATCGAACCTAAATCCGGGAATGTAGATAGATCTAAGAGCAAGGGACACAAGGTGCATTTGTTGTTGTTGCAATTCAAAAATTTGCTTTCCTTCTTCATAATTGCTTCCAAAAGCTGTTCTTGAAATGATATCAGCACTAAGATTGTGAAGTTCTTGATGCACCTCAACTTCAAATTCTTCTTGTGAACCCTTGCTTTCCTCCCACTTTCTTAGAGTCTTTTGTGTACTAGCAACAATATCTGGTATCCAACTCTGCATTTTTCTTTTTTGTTAGTGCGTCCAGACAGGTTAAAGCCCGTTTAGACTTGACTCAATCCGTGCCATTTTAAAAAGTTTATTTAATGATCTTTTTGGTATGATTTTATAGCATATTGGGTCGATCCGCCTATATATATAAAATAATATGTCATATAAAACATGAGCTAACAGAGCTGCTCTTGTAAGAGAACGTTTTAAAGCTTGATTTCTATGCAGCCCGTTACTAATCCGTTTAAACGGACCATATCCTTGACCCATTAAGTTAATTTATGACCTTGCATGTACATAAATATTTTACTAGTCTAATTTAAATAAACTTAATTCAATTAATTAAATTAAATTAAATTAAAAATCTCTTATTTATTTAATATAAATATTGGGAAATGTGCCACTATAAATAGATGCAAAAGTAAATGGATTTGGTAGCTTACCTTGACTCTTTCCATATTAAAAGCTTGAGTAGCAATACGACGATGAAAAGCCCATTGATGGCCCTCAAGCCCAACAAGGCCATCACCAAACAACATCTTAGACAATGGATTAAACTTTAATCTTGCAAAACAATCATTATTAGTATTCATCAATACTTCTTTGATCATATCCGGATCCGAAATTGCAAGCATGGGCTTGGATCCAAACCAGTAAAGAAAAGTCTTCCCATATTGGGCAGACCATTTATGGTAAAATGGCATCACCCTTTTACTTATATCATGAAGCCCAATTTGCATGGGCTTGGATTGGGCTTCAGCATACATCCGTCGGATCTGACCCGTATTTCCTAGGATAGGATAGTATGGGGGACCCACTATGCCTTGATTCTTGAAATGGTGTTGGATCCTCCATGGGACCCATAGGAAGGTGTAGATGAGCTTAAGGATGATGATGAATGGAAGGGAAAGTGCTAATAAGTGAAAGTGTAGCATGTTTTGGGCTTTGGTATTCTAAAAGTAGTTGAAAATACTTGTATTTAAGGATGGATATGGAGTCACCCACCATATTTATTTTGATCTTAGCTTACTTTTCACCTTTTGCTTTTTGTTTTTGAGCATTTGTTTATTTTAGTGCAATTGCATTAACACAACTCCTTTGTTTGGGTGGATTTTACTTGGGAAATTGAGTGCAGCCATCTCTGGCTTTTTAACGTGTGTCATCATCATCATACTCAATGTATCATGTCATAAAAAATTATGATTAGGGTATGAAAAGAAAAAAGGCGACAACTCATACCATAAAGAAGCACGCGGCTAAAAGGTCCCTCGACTCGAGAAAAAACAAGAGGAATTCCTGCAATGAATATGACTGAATGAACCTACAACTAGCTCCGCAAGTCTACATCTTATCACACAAGTTTGACCCTTAAACATAAAATAAAAATAAATAAATTGCATATAAATAAAATAGACTAAAATAAAATAAATACAAATTCTTGTGAGAGACGGTTTCTTTGAGAGATTATCTCTAATTAGGTAGACCCATTATATTTTTTTCGAAATATTGCAAGTGGGCATTAAAAACAATATAAGTAGGCATTTAAGATATTATGAGTAGACATTAAAGATATCATAAGTAGGCATTAAGAATAATGTAAATAGACATTAAATTTAAATGGATTGAGTCTGAGAGACATCTCTCAAAGAAACTAAGGGTAGGGGTTGATTAACATTTTTTTGATTTGCATGTTGATCCTAAGCTTTTAACTTTTCCCCTTGATAGACTAAAGGGTAAGAGTTTTGTTACATTTAGATTATTATTATCCATCATTACGGCTTTTGCATGAAACAAACCCCCGATCACCTTAAAATGATCGAACCCATTGCACATGTCTACTCAAGAGCATGTAAAATCGCATTTCACAATTATCTAAAGTTAAATTATTTCTGTTAATATCTACTTCAGAACACAGGCAAAAAAAACCATATTTCATATTACAAAAATGCACCTAATTTTATAAGCTATTCCAGCCAGCCATTAAGGCAAAGGCATAGGTGGTTTCCAATGGGGAAAGGGTACTAAATTTCTATTTACAACAGTTGCATTGTGCAGCCAGAATGTTTCGGCCGACTGGTGAAATCGCCTGACTTTCCGTTGGAGCTCCCAAAGAATTCCATTAATAGCAGAACACGGCTGTGATTCTGGAGCATATACCCATAAACATCTCACCTGTCTACCTCGAGCTATCATTTTTTCTATCTCCTTGTCTGCATCAGAAAGAATAAGGTGAAATAACTTTATCAAACGAAAAAATAAAAATAAAAATCAACGGCGGATTCAAAAGATGAACCTGGTATCGATTCCAAATATTCCAGGAGTTGGGGTCCTATTCGAGTTGATGGCCACTTGATTGATATCTGGGCGTAATCCACAACGTTCTGGAAAGGTAATTCCGCTTGATCTGACAGCACCACCGGCACGCACTCCTGTTCATCAGATGATTCAGATCATTTCTAAGGCGCGGGAAAGTTGGAGGAAGTAGAACAAGGAAGGAGAAGAGGTGCACCACAAAAAAGGACTCGTAGAACCGTAGAGTCCATGACGATTCTCCACGAGGGGCTAGGCAGAATTTCGCATTTCTAAGATGTTCAAAGTATTCTTTTCTTCCTAGTTTGTTGGGGCCACTGAACTTCAATTCCGGAGATTCCAACTGTACATGTAAGTAACGGAGTTCACAATGGGTTAACCGATTTTCTACCAAGCAAAGATGATACAAACATTCAGCTACTAACGAAGAAGTACCAAGAGCCGTCTTGAAAAATTTTTGGGCCCCGTGCAAAATTTTTATTTACGCCTAATTTATAGAAAATATATTTATTTTATTAATAAATTTAACATATTTCTTTTTTAGATTAACTTTTTCATACACGGGAGAAAGAAGGGGTCCGGTGCGGCCAATCACCTCACACACCCTCAAAGACCCCTCTGAAGCACCAAGAGACATTTTGAAAAATTTTGAGGCCCTGTGCAAAACTTTTATTTTGCGCCTTATTTATAGTTTATACATTTATTTTATTGATAAACTTAACATATTTCTTTTTTTGATTAACTTTTTCATATACGGGAGAAAGAGGGGGGCCAATGCGGTCGATCACCTCACACACCCTCAAAGGCCTGACAGCCACCCAGAATACAAAAGTTCATAAAGACATTACTATTTCAAAGGCAAAGTAGATCATAAGAAATGATCAACAAATGCAGAAGCAGACATACCTTATCAGGATATTTATTCGCTAGCTCAATCAATTGAAGACGACCGATCTTTCCTTGTGCCCTACCTAAGAAGTTTGCCAAGTACTTCCGCTTTGAGAGCGGCAAAGGCTGAATTAACGTAGCTCCTGCTTTTGTCATTCCATCGTCAACGTTGCCAGGGATGATTATATCTTTCCATGTGTTGAAAGCACTTGTATCTCTTTTATCAGTCCTATCACCCTGGATAACCATTATGCATTAAGAAAGTTCACAGAATATAATGAGTTTCTTAGGGTATTGATTAAGAAACTCGACATTAATCATCTTGGCTTGGTTTTGGTGTCTTATTTTAACCTTTGAGCTGATATGATAAGTCATTTGTTTACAACGGTTAATCAGCACATTGTGCTTACCTTGGAACTTTTATGTGGTTCTAAAGGTTTTTAAATTTGGGTAATGAAATAAATGACAAAAATAAAGGAATTAACATGATAAAAAAAGGTAAATAGCAATATACAGATTGATATCCAATTTTGTGCATTTAACAATTCGGCGCTCCAAACAACTCTTAATTGGTAACCCATAACGGTAAAAAAAATTGTAAAAAGTTCTTATCATTAGACCAACATTACTTTATGGGTCAAAATGTCATGTTTTAAAAAAAATACCATCGTAGAAAGATGTGGGTAGCTGAGATGCACATGTTAAATATGGATGAGTGGACATACCTAAAGAACATAATTCGAAATGAATATATAAATAAGGGTTTTAGAGCAACAGAAATTTAAATCAAATCAACTATTCTTCACTTATTATCGCTCATGATCTCCACACCACCTCTTAAGGCATTACAATTGTAAATCAGCAAACAATACCTCTTCTAAACCAATCCAGATGACAAAAAGGAGCCATTCTTCACTAGAAGTGGGATATTGTTAAGAAACTTTGCTAGATGCTCATACCCAACGGCCAAAAGTAAACAACAGCAGCTACAACCCATACAATATCTGGATCAGGCTAATAAAGGAATTGTGTCCTAAGACATTTCTCGCAATTACTATATTAAATTAGGCATATATTAGAGAGATAATAATTGTGGTACTTTGGTAAATAATATTTACTTGCTAGAGGATAAATATTATAATGGGTGAATAAGATTGGAAAATAACTAAAGTTTCTAATTCCTCAGAGGTCATACACAAGCATATTGGATTGGACTAAGATTATTATTGGATATTTGGATTAGGTTATAGTTAGGGCCTCCTTATTCCTTACCTTATATCTATTATATATAGAGGATAGGGATGGAGTGAATGTAAAAACCCTAATCTGTTACTCCAAGTCTCCAACTTTTAGTCTCCCATAAATGTAAAAGTTGAATTGTTCATCTATTCTGTACTGGCATACGTGCGTGTCTCAATACGGCATACGTGGGATCAACTTGGTAATACGTGGACTAAGTAGAGAGACTAAGAGTGAAGTTCTAATTGGTGATACGTGAAGAGATTGTCAGACCTGATAATACTTTGATGTATCATTTCCCTTCCAACCAATCAAGTTACGCATCAAAGGTTGTAATTCGATTACTACTATCATAATTTGCAGTATTGTTATGCATGTAATCATGTTATTGGTTTTAGTCTTTTAGATAATTATTATCTGAAAATCTACTAATTGTACCTAATAAAATCCTTTCCATTCTCCATCAAAAGCACCCTAGGGAATTGATAGCAAGCCAAGAAATATCATTTTAAAAAAATCACTGCACTCAAATAAGAAATGAGCAACTGCAACTAACTAGAATTTAACTCCAAACTTCACCTAGCTAACACTTTTTCCCAACTAATCCAACGTTTCAACTCATCCATCAGCGTTAAGAACTGAAACAGCAACAAAAGAATGTTGCAGATTTAAATACCACATAAAATCAGGGCTACAATAAACTAGCATATAAAGAAAGTCTCTAGCAAGTGCAGCTCAGGATTCTCTAGCAACTGCTTCTGCATCCTAACTGAATAAGTGACTGCCCAGCCAATAAATTTTCTAATAATTTATTCAGACCTCAATGTCAATTGCCAACACAAAAAGCACTCAGCAACCCAAAATGAGGTCTAAAAAATATTGGGATCCAACAACAAACAGCCACATTCTAATTCTACAATAAGATAAGATTGAGATCCACAAAATGAGGCACCAACGACGAGGCATAACAAACTTCAGAAATACCTCAGGAGTAAGAATGATCGAGCGATTCAAGTATATGGCCCAAGACTTGAACAAATGAGCTCCAGCACCACTACAAATAATGGAAAAGGTAAAATCAAAACAATAATTTCCAAGAACAATAAAAAACAAGGCATGATTTGATAGAAAAAATATGCATACATGATATCAAGTCATTACATAACATACTACTATCAGGCACCTTGGAAGAATTCAAGGAATAACAACAAAAAAAAACATTTAGCATACATATTGTATGGTTCTAAGTGAAACGATATCAAAACCTGAGTGAGATTCACATAACTAGCTTTAAAAACACGAGAACAACTTTGATAGATGATATTAAAGCCGAAAAAAGCCACGTAAAATTTATATATCATTACCATCTCTAGAAATTGACATACAATCAGAGAGAATTGCCACAACCAAAACCACAAGTTGCAAGTCACAGAATAAGGCTGAAAAGGAGTGAAACTTCAAAAAAAAAGGTCTTTGCTAGGAGAACAATCAAGCTCATTCCGTAAATGCCCAACTAAACACACTATCCTGTTTTTTGAGCACATACCTATCAGCCTACCATCTTGCACCTTTTTATAATATGATAATGTTTCTAACAGAGCTTTATCATAAACACCAACATACTTGCAAAGAAAGTGTTCACATAAATAAGACAGCTAGGAAAAAGTTGAAGTTCATACAATTGAACCATATAAATGAGCCAAATCAAATACAAACGACCAAGTCTATTAATATGTAAAGGTAATCTTAGAATTAATGTATCTCATTGAATTTCATTAATGGTGTTCCTCTCATAAGTTTCATCAACTAACAAACTAACAAGCACTATGCACGTGTAAATGTAATATTTGAATTATAGCAATAATGTATGGAAAATTATCAAAAGTAATCCTAACTATTGCCCATTAACTCAAAATTAACTCCACTATTGAATAACTCGTAATATACCCAACTATTATAGTATCCTTCTCATAATAATCCCAAGTATATCTTTTTACTTAAAAATTAGGTGTATTTTGAGAAGATTAATAAAACTTTGGATTATTATGAGAAAATTATTCTAACAGTATGAAATAATTTGAGCTAATCAATACTAGGGATTATTTTGAGCGAATGTGTCATTTGGGATTATTTTAAACAAAATTTCCAATGAAAAAATTACAAATAAATGAATTATTTGTCATCAAACTTTACAGTTGAGACATCATCTCATAATCAATTCCCTTGTGTCAAACCAACATACCTTGGAAAGACAAAAATGTGATTACGGCCACCAGAGAGTCTGAAATAGGGCATCTGACTCAACACCTAAAAGCAAATTGCAAACTTCATGAAAAGACAATTAGAAATATGCATCAAAACATAAAATTATTCAGCAACAAAAAGATAATAGTGTTAAATAGCAAATAAAGGAATGAAGAAAGCATCATTTTAGGCTGCCCATAGTCACGAAAGCAAGCTTTTTACCTTAACGTAAGTTTGGTTGATCTCCTTGTCATTGAGACCTCCCATCATCCGCACACATTTTGCATAAGCTGGCACGAAAAAAAGGTTTGCCTCCTCTTTATTCATGGTCCGGAACTTAGACTTCAACAGAAGTTTATGTATTTTAACCTACAATTAGAACGCAAGAAGTTATGACAACCATAATCACATCTTGAAAAAATCTGTAATCAAAATTGCATATCTTTTATAAAAGGGGAGAGTACAAAGCTGCTCTTCGGCTAGGAAAGGTATGAATATCAAGCAAAAAGTTAATGATCCGAGCATAAAACAAGGCCAAGAGGCAAGAAGAAAATGTTTTCCAATTTAAAGACACAATGAGGATGACCACTACATTACATTTCCCTCCAACCAGCTTCATGAAGATTCGCTTAAAATTTACAAACTGCTAACAAGCTAAATTACAAATTACTCCCAACACTAAGGGTTAGATAAAAAAAAATGATATTGACAAATTACAGCTAATCTTATGCACATTTACACCAAAGTTTCCATAGAAATGCTACTAATTAAAAAAATGTCTTCCAAAGTTCATATTTTTAAGTTATGCTATTAGGAGTAATTCCTAGCATAAGAATATCTTCCAAAAAAATTTTAATTTGTGCCAAATTAATAAATAAAAACAACCAAAAACTTTGAATTGGATGCATATTTAATTTAATAAATAAAAAAATGTCTTCACCCAATTAGTTCATAGTTTTTGTACCAAATAAATAAACAAAAATGCAAAATTTAATGAAAGAACTACCTGACCAGCCATAAACAATATGCAATCAAACCATATTACTTCTTGAATTTATTTGTAAATTGGGAACCTTACACCTCTTTTTTAATAGCAAAAAAAAAGTTACAAAAAAGAAATAAAGCGCATTATGCAAAGTGTGAAATACTAGAGATACTATCAACTCATCCAAATTCATGAGTTGTCAATTGACATGGGTGACAACACATTGGTTCCGCCACTGACAACACTTCATGCCGACTCATTGAATCCTACCATAAGGAATAGAAGACTAAGTACTAACCCAGAAGGGCCAGATGTTTAAATATAATGCAGCACTCCAACGCTTCGATTTAATTCCAAAGCAAACCAGTATTTCATTCTCAATAGGTCTCTCAAACAGACTTCAACACTGGTTCCAACAATTGAAATTTCATAATAGACAACACATACATTGTCAAAAAAAGACCAGACATAATGCAACATTCAAACACTGGCAACTCCATCCAAAACTACTCAATCATCATGCCCGCTTGCATAATCAAGATATCAACATTAGCAAGTGCAAGCCAGCTGTGACATAGTCACACAAAGTGAATGACTTTACTCCATATCCTACCTATATTTGCCTATGATGAAACCCACTCAGCTTGCTTCGGAACACAAAAACAGGTGTAAGTTTGAAGAATATGAGTTACTTATTTTTCCAAGAAAATGTATGGTTGCCCACAACATAGGTGAAAACAATTTTTACCAGCCTTATCTTTCATTTCATTGATGCATCTCCAAAAAAAGACAAGATAAAGAGAGTTTGACAGTTATACTAAACATTTTCGAGTCTTTACTGCCACACATTGAGTAATCTTTATCTAACTAAAGAATCTGTAGACTGTACTACTATTTATTAGTTATTCGATGCCATCAATAAACATGTCATTACTCCAATATCATTATGTGGCTTCCATCCAAACGTGGTTTGGAGGGTCGGACGTACACAAACTTGGTCTTTACCCTTAAACGTGATGATATAGAGGTTGTTACCAATTGTTATAACAAGAAGGTTTTCTACACAAATCTGATTAGAACTCAGTTTCACAATCACATATTTGTCCATGAACTAATAAAACAGAATCCAGATTATCAGCACAACCTACTGATAATGTGATGATTGTAAAATGTAAAAAGAATATAACCATCCATTTTGTCTGCAAAAATAATCAGCATTTCCACTTATACATCATACTAAATGAGTTAATTTACACAATTAATTAATTGTCACCATAACCTACTGATAATGCGATGATTCCTTCTTCAATACCATAAACATTGTACAACTACCATTTTGGAAATAATGAATTAGTTTTAACATTTAATTAGTTAAGTCAAATTAAACCAACAAAATATACCCAGAAAATTTTTCTTCCTGAACAGCTCAAGCAATGTTCTACTGTGGACTATCAATTTGGGTAAATTGTGAATTAATTTGTATATAGTTGCATAAATAAATTTCAAAAAAAAAAACAACAAAGCAATAGACCAATATATACCCAGAAAAAATCCGAACCTGAGTGCCCCATTGGCCTTTAATACAAGAATCAGGAGAGATCTTGCCATCACGACCATACATCAAATCCTTCAACCCATCAATCTCATTCTCATCATATACATAGATCTTAAGATTAAGCTGCGACCCGTACCCAACTTCAGGCCATGAAAATAGACGGTTATGATCAAAACTGATGGAAGAACTTACAGTGGGATGCGAAGCAGGGGATTGGGTGTCAGGAAAAGGAGTGAAAGTTTGATCGAAGAGGCGAGTAAGGAAGAAAGTGGTTGCAACAAGTGCAAGGGCGCCAATCTGGTGTGTGCGAGTGCAGGAAGTTGGTTGTGTGTGGAATGGCCTTGATCTGTTGGTTGGTAAACTTCCCATCAGATGGTTGTACGGGATTCAATAGGAGTAGGAAAGGTAGAGCTAGTGGGAAGGCTCCATTGATGAAGATGAAGCTTTTTCTAGGCTTTACACCGTCGCTCGTCGGTGCTCCCCCTCATCTCATTGAAATTCTTAAAAATCATGAACTTTTAATTATTTTATTAGTTAGTCTCTCGAGGACCATTTTTTTAAGAGACATATCTCAAGCCCAGTTTATTAAAGATTAATATCTACTTACCGTATTTAGAATGACAACTTACATTATCGTTAATGCCTGCTTATCGTATTCTTAATGTCTACTTTCAATATTTTAAATGTAACTTACATTATTCTTAATGTCTACTTATAATATTTTAAAAAATATATAATGGACCGATCTAAAAGATATGGTCTCTCAAAAAGCCCGTCTATCAAAAGAATTTGTGTTTTTCTTTTGGTAAGACATTGAAATTGATTTTTACTTATATTTGTTTATAAGATCCAAAATCCAAGTAAATGCTTTAGAATCATAAAACATTTTAAAATAAAAACAAATTTACATTATATTGAAGTTCAAGGTAAAAACATGTTGAATGAAACTAATAGTTAAAATTCGTCCCAAGTCCCAACGAATAAATTCATGAAGTTTAGCCTAGTAAACTTAGTTAGACAATAAGTTAACTTATTTGATACATTTTTTCCTATTGACGCAAAATTTAAATTTAGCCAAATTTTTGTGCAGTTTATTTTTTTTGAATTAAAAAAGTGAAATTATTTTTTTACTCAATTAAACCTAAAAATTATCAATATATATATATATATATATATCAAACTACACAAGTCAATTTAAATTTACACAAATTCTTGTGATCTCTAATTGAGCCTGCCTATATATTTTGTAAAGTATTATAAGTAGGATGTAAGTAGATATTTATGATATTAAAAGTAGGTATTAAAGATATGGAGAGTAAACATTAAGAAAAATGTAAATAGACATTAAAAATACGATAAGTAAGTATTAATCTTTAATGGGTTGGACTTCAAAAACGTCTCTCAAAAAGACGGTATCTCAAGAGACTAACTAAAAGAAAAATGCTTGACCTCGTGAGGGTTGATGATATGTTGGATTGGTCTTATAATCTTATGAACAATTACAAATCTTTTTCTGACACACTTTTAACATTAATTACTCATGCGCACCTTAAGTCCTACATAAAGCACACTTAACTGCGATGGAACGATCTTTAATTTATCATATTGTATGATTTAATCCAATATGTTTTTTTAGGTGGAACTTGAATATTAGGTAATTAGTAAAAATAAGTTATAATCAGTAAAAATCTAATTTTATTAGTAAAAATCAATTAAATCAATTTTTATTACTCATCCGTTCTTACTTTTGAACCTTATTAAATTAATATGTTTTTAATGTAAATTTTAAACCTTAATATCTCTAAATGCACATCATAAAAAATTATAACAAATATATAATAAAAAGTATACATTAAGACGAATCTAACGAAATCTCACATGAGTATATATTTTATCGTCAATAGATGTCTTAAAAATCTTAATAAAATTTCTTTCTCTGAAATATACTCCTAATATTTTAAATAGGAAGAATATTAGGAAAGGAGGGAGTAATAAATATCAGTTTCAACTAATTTTGGTTAGTAAATTACAATTGTAAAATCAATAACAAAAATTCAGTTTAAATTAGTAAAATTCAATTATAACTAGTAAAAAATCAATTTTAACCACTAAAATTAATTTTTATTTTATTAGTAAAAATAATTTTAATCGGTCAGTTAAACCCGTAAATATAAATAAATCGGATTTTGGGTCGGCGCCTCCACAGTCAAGGACCCACGCAGCACACTCATCCAAACACATACTGATTTATTAACCCGCTTCTCCCCAAAATTCTTCTTTTTTTTTTTTTTTCCCGTTCTATATCTAGGGCTTTCATCTGCATTGTAAACCCTAGAAATCCAACCATTTACCCTAAATTTCCTTCCAATTCATCTCATTTTCTCCCAGATCTTTTAATTTTAATCATGCCTAGAGGCGACGATTACGAAGACGACGACGATTTGGATCCCGAAGATGAAGACGAGTATGGCGAGAATCTTTACAACGATGACGAAGTTGAAGAGGAAGAAGATGATGACTATGGCGGCGGTAAAGGTAAAGGTAGCTCTAAAAAGCGTGGAAGATCGGAGTTTATCGATGATTTTGCTGTAGAAGATGATGAGGAGGAAGAAGAGGATGAAGGTGTTTATCCCGGTGCACGCCGCCAAAAAAAGAATCGCGGTAGTGGGTTTATCGATGATATAGCCTATGAAGTTGATGATGAGGATGAGGAGGAAGAAGAAGAAGAAGATGGTATTTTTTTCCTTTTATGCTATTACTTGTTTCGATATGCAGTTGTCTGATAGACTAATTTTAATTCTGAAGATTTGGTATGTTACTCGGATAAGAAAAGGGTTTTTTGTTTTGAAGTATTTGTGTTTACTATCCTGTGTAAATACATCTATTTTATGAATTATACATCGGTAGTGCCTCTGATGATCACCTTCAACGGGATTTTTGTTGATGTATTAATATCAATATATCAATATATAATTTAAATGAGAGATTCAGAGGAATAACAGTCAACTAGTTGAATATTGGAACATTGACAAATGGGCCAATGTCTGGTTTATTGTTGGAAAACGAAGCATAAAATTCTTATTTGCTGAAGTTTTTTTTCATTTTTTTTGGAACCTAACTGGTTGAAGGTTAAATCAAGGTTCAGTACGAGTGGTGTTGGATTATGTAGTGCTGTATTGCCTACTTGGTTCAGGATTTTAGAAATTTCATTTACCGTATAATAGGCTGTTAACATATTTCCTGATTTGAAATAAAATCACAAATCAAAAATATAAGTTCATTTTCCTTCTCTTTTCATGCCATTAAGTCTGATTAATAAGACTTTTCTGGTGCTTAAAATTTACAGATTCCTTGATTTATTTAGGCAGAAATAATTGATGAGAAGTAATGACTTAAATGTCTTCATGCTTTGTCTTTTGTGGAGTTCTTTACCAGATGTTTCCCTATATAGGTGGAGTCTCGTGTTTAAATGTAGGATATGCAACATATGCTAAGAAGTTAGAAACAGTGTCACATAGTTCTTTAGTCGCCACGCGAATTTCAAATCGGAAACATGAATTATGATTGGTTTTGGGCTATTTATGAACAAGAATTGCGAATTCAAAAAGCAAATTAACCGTTGAATTATGTTAAACTTGTAAGATATAAGGTAGATAGCTAGATTATGGAGCAGTAAGGGGTTCATGCTTGGTTAGAGAATTACGAAACAGAAAGGCACTTAGAGCCAAGCTCTTTAGTGAGCGGATGGCTGGTTTTGGCTTGGTTAGGGAGTTAAGAAACAGAAAGACAATTAGTGCCAAATGCCAAGTTTTGTAGTTAAGTAACATTCATGTGGAAAATAGTTCTCTTTGATTTTTTTTTTCATAGAAACTGCAAATGCAAATCAATTTTTTTTTGTTTGGTTTGACAGAAATTAGTAAGTTGCCGATGGAATAATGAAGATGGAATGAAAGAATGTTAGATATTAGTTTCCGTTGTAGGAAAAATCTTTTCTTGTTGGAAAACTAAAAATAAAGAATTAGTTTTCTTTGTTACAATGGAATACTCTTTTCCACTATAGTTCTCTGTTTGAAATTCTTTGTCCAATTGAACAATAGAGCATAGGGAAGTTAGTTTTCTGAATAATGTTTTACCCTCCACATGACCTGATTTCTCTTGTCTACCTATATCCATAGTACAGTACTTTTTTATGTGTCAACAAGACTTCTCAACATTTGTCCTTGGCTATACATCTTGTCTTAATAATTTCTATGCTTCTCATTCTTTTTACATCTCTAACTCTCACATTTTTATTCCTCATTGTATCTGTGTGTATGTTGTCAACCATACTGTTTTGTCAACTGTCCATTATATGGACAAATTTGAGATCTAAAATCCGGCTATGGTATAGACGTGTAGTTCAATTTTGTAATTGATGAATTTGTCGGAGGCCGCTTTGTAGTATTGGCTTCTTAGTTTGGCCATTACCTTGCTGCAACCCCTTTATCTTTGTTCAGTCATCTTTCTATTTTAGTTTAGGCTCGTCATTTTATTTATCAAGAGTGCATATTTGAACAAACTTTATTCAAAGTTTTGTTCAGTTAGAAAATATCGAGTTTTGCATTTGGAATTATTTGAGGTGGGTTGCTGGTATCCTGCAGTATCCCCCTGGAAACTTGCACTTCTCTTAAAAATCCATTAGCTGCTTTTAGTATTTGTACATTAAAAACACTTGCTATTCCCTGGTCTTTTGAGAAAAATGTTGGGGCATGTTTTTTGCTGTACACTATTTTGATCATCCTTTGTTCACGTTCTTTGTTCGTGTGGTTTGTTTTTTCCCTCCTTGGAAGTTGGAAGAAATCTAATGGAATGAGAGAATGGACAAATTCTAAACTTCTTAGATAGATTATGATGGATCATGTAACCTTTTCATAAATGAGAGAATGGAGGAGCATCACACAAGAGTTGAAAAGCCTCTTGTGTAGCCCAAGTGAGGTTCCATATTAAAACATATGGTAGTGAGCGTAGCAACGTACTTAGCTAGAAGCTAACCACATCTTGTTTCAGTGTGGGAAAAATTAAACTTGCTAGATAGTGGAATGGGCACCTATGACCTAACCCTCAGAACATTTTCACGACCCTTTGTTCTTGATAGATCACCGACAAATGGGCCCAAGTCATAATCCTCAAAACAAATGACTCGAAGTGGTGTAGCAAGCTCCATGTAGCAAGCTTAATCAAAACCTTGGCACTGATACCAATTCAGAGAAGTGAGAACAATAGATGACGTAGGAGTGTAAAAGCCTACCATTATACTAGTACATCTCTAATACATCTCGATTCCCAAGCGAGGTTCCATTTGAAATCTTTATGGTGATAAAAAAGGGAGAAGCCTACTTAGCTTATAACTTGCAATTTAACTGCTGGTTTTTCCATTGTAGATAACTTGTACTCACGTTTTAACAAATCTTCAGTTCTATGCTTAATGCTTGTGGACTCATTGGTTGCCTTTTTATTTTTCTTTTTATTCTCTCATGGAACAAGTTATAAATTTAATAAATTTGTGTACTCTTCTAGTGTCACAATAATTGTATGTTCTTAATTCTGATTGCATTCGCGTGCGTACACCTTCACCATTGCTGCAATCATGATTAATCAAATAGCTCGGCAGTAAGCACTCTCTGCTAGTGCCAGACTTATTTTTTCAAGTGGCATTATATGTGGTGCTTTTTTTCCTTTTCTGTGCAGATTTCTTTGTGGATACTTCAGCGGATATTGCGGATGCTGACAGAAGGATGCATCGGCGACCTTTGCTTCCAAGAGAGGATCCGGAAGAAGATGTTGAAGATCTCGAAAGGAGAATACAGGAAAGATATGCTCGGTCAAGTCAGGTAGAGTATGATGAAGAGACCACAGATGTGGATCAACAGGCCCTTCTGCCATCTGTCAGGGATCCCAAGTTGTGGATGGTGAAATGTGCGGTAGGAACTTATATATATAATGCAGTTCATGTTCTTGTCTGTGACAATATCATTCTTTGCTGACACATGAATTAAAAGCAAGTATATGTTTGATCTTTTAGATTGGCCGTGAAAAGGAGGTAGCTGTGTGCCTCATGCAAAAATTCATTGATAAAGGATCCGAATTGCAAATTCGTTCTGCTGTAGCCCTTGATCATCTGAAGAATTTTATATATATTGAGGCTGACAAAGAAGCCCATGTTAGGGAGGTCTGCTTTGATAGTCTTATCTTGCATGAAATTTTTTTTCCTTAATGTTATTTTTAAGAAGTATATCTGAAATTCTTTACTGCTTTCAGGCAATCAAGGGAATGCGCAACATTTTCCCGAACAAAATAACACTTGTCCCTATCAAAGAGATGGCTGATGTTCTGTCTGTTGAAAGTAAAGCAATTGACCTTTCTAGGGATACTTGGGTGAGGATGAAGATTGGGACCTATAAAGGAGATCTTGCAAAGGTATTTACTTATTTATCATCTGAGTCCCATGATTTAGTTGTCTAGCTATCTGAAACCTTGTTCCTGCCTCTTGTAGGTATTGGATGTGGACAATGTGGGACAAAGAGTTACTGTAAAGTTGATTCCAAGGATAGATTTACAGGCTCTTGCAAATAAGCTGGTAAGTGATGCATGACGCAGTAGAATAATGATAGAATATGATATTAGATGTTAGCATAAGCTGGCCCTTGTATTTTGCTACTTTCTAGCATTTATTAACCCGTACTTTTGTTTCGATTTCAGGAGGGTAGAGATGTTGCCAAGAAAAAAGCATTTGTTCCTCCAGCTCGATTTATGAATATAGAGGAAGCAAGGTATTGATTTGGCCTTTGTAGTTGGAATCCCCTCTCTCGGGCAATGACATTGTGTTAATCTCGTGTGTTCTTTTTTCCTCCCTAGGGACCTGCACATTCGTCTTGATCGTAGAAGAGATCCTATGACAGGGGACTACTATGATTACATTAATGGGATGATGTTCAAGGACGGGTTTTTGATCAAAACTGTATCCATAAAGTCTATTAGCACACAGAACATACAACCCACTTTTGATGAGTTGGAGAAATTTCGGCAACCTGGTGAAGGTGATGGGGACATTGGCAGTTTGTCAACATTATTTGTGAATAGAAAGAAAGGACATTTTATGAAGGGTGATGCTGTTATAATTGTGAAGGGAGATCTAAAAAATCTAAAGGGATGGGTTGAAAAAGTTGAGGATGGAAATGTTCACATTAGACCAAACGAGAAGGGCTTACCGGTACATATCTATTCTCAATATTGTTAATTTATTGCGAAAATATTATTTTTTGTGTATATATCTTATATAATTCTCATGTTTTTGCAGAAAACACTTGCTATTAATGAAAAAGATCTCTGCAAATATTTTGAACCAGGGAATCATGTGAAGGTGATCTCTGGCTCTCATGAAGGTGCAACTGGTATGGTTGTTAAGGTTGATGGCCATGTGTTGATAATAATATCCGACACAACTAAAGAACATGTATGACTCGCTATGCTTTATTGCCTATACTAATTATAATTAATAATACTGATGCTTTCTCTTGTTCTTAGAGCGTCCTCTTGCATGTATGATCTGGCTATTTGATATGATTTTGGTAATTTGCAGATTCGAGTGTTTGCTGATCATGTTGTTGAAAGCTCAGAAGTGACCACAGGTGTCACGAAAATTGGGGACTATGAACTGCATGATCTTGTATTGTTAGAGTAATTTGCTCTGATATCTCTTCCCTACTTTCTTGTTCTTTTTCTGTCCATCGGTTTTTTCCTCTTGGCTTGAACCATGAGAATTGTTCTTATGTATTGATGCTATGTTATATTGTGCAGTAATACAACCTTTGGTGTAATTATACGGGTAGAAAGTGAAGCTTTCCAGGTAAGTTTTTTGTGTCTTAACTGTCTGAAGAAGTAAATATATTCGGACCGTCTGTATGAAGTATATCATACATATTTCAGGTGCTCAAAGGGGTCCCAGATCGTCCAGAGGTGGTGCTTGTGAGGTTAAGAGAGATCAGATCCAAAATAGATAAAAAGTTATTTGCTCAAGATCGGTCCAAGAATCCCATCTCTGTAAAAGATGTTGTAAGGGTGCTTGAGGGGCCATGCAAGGTATCATTTCTCTTTCCGGTGAATGTTAAGGGTGGTTGGTGTGATAGTGTGTTCTGTACCATATTTTTTCTCTGTTGCAGGGGAAACAAGGCCCTGTAGAGCACATATTTAGAGGAATTCTGTTCATATATGATCGTCACCACCTTGAGCACGCTGGATTTATTTGTGCAAAGTCTCAGTCATGTCTGGTTGTTGGTGGCTCGAGAGGAAACAGAGAAAAAATGGTAAGTATTGATTTTTTTTAATCTCATCTTTTAAATTGTTTCCTTATAGTTGGTAATGGTGGGAGGGGTTAAATCTGCTTAATAGGAATACAATATCTCATGCATGATTGCATTCCATTTTAATGTGCACAGGGGCAATATCCATGTGTTTTATAATTCAACTGTTATCTTGTACTTTTGTTTGTTGGATGTATCTAAGCTTATTGTACCTTGCTCATTTTTTTTAATCGTACATTGATAATAGATGTTGTACCTCTCTCACTGTCCTGGCCTTTTAGCTTTACCGAGAATATGCTGAATAAATGATCTTTTTTGTCTCTTAAATTGCACGTAAATTGTTGGGACTTTGGAGTTTCACCTTTTACCAGACGTAATTTATATCTTCAATTATTTTTAACCCAAGACTTGCACTGAGCCATGCGTTCATATTAGTTTTTGTTGGTCCTTCTGATATGTTGTCATCTGTTCTTTTCCCAGGGTGATCCATTGTCATATTTGAGAACTCCACAACGGATTCCACAATCTCCTGGAAGATTACCACCTCGAGGGCCTCAATCAGATTGTGAGTAGTGTGCATGATTTGGTTTGATTGTGGCAAGATTTTTTAAACTTTCTCAGAAATAAACTTTTAAATTTTGTGTCCATTGCAGTTGGAGGACGACAAAGAGGTGGTAGAGGGCATGATTCTCTCATTGGGACTACAGTTAAAATACGTCTTGGACCCTATAAGGGTTACCGTGGACGTGTAAAGGACATTAAGGGGACCACTGTACGAGTTGAGTTGGAGTCTCAGATGAAGGAGGTCACAGGCAAGTATTTATTGCTCCGTATTTTTTAGTAACTTGCTTTCGTCATCCCACAATATTTATTCTCATCCTTAGACGGATGCCTTACTTTTTCCTCACCTCTTTACCTCAAGGCTATATTTTTTAGCAACTTACTTTCCTCATCCCATAATAAATTCTTTTTCATGTCATTTCATTTTTCTCTTTACCTTAAAGCTATTTTATCCTTTATCTTCTTTACTCACCTTATTTATTTTATTTAACTTATATTACCATTCTCTCTTCTTTCAAGCATAATATCTATGATATCTTTAATACACCTCACAACTAAGGTTAATAAAATTGTGATTTTACATTGAACCCAAAGGTGCCATGAAGTTAGATACAGATTGTAGAATTAAATAATTGAAATGTGAGATTCTACTTTTTCCTCTTTCCATTTTTAATTATCTTCTAAAACATAGAGGTATTGAAAATTTTATTTTTTACCATGACTTTTCTTTTCTTACTAACAATACATTTACCTATCTTTTAGTTGTGAATTAAATATCCATTAAGTTCTTATAATTAGGAAAACACAAAATTTAGAATACAATATCAACCTCAATGGTATAAATTTGTAGAACTGAAAGTTTTTGAAATCATTGTTGGATATAATATGTCGATTTTCAACGGGTAGATATTTGTAGCAATGCTTTTAAAATTAACGGATTACTATATAATGATTCATCAAATCACGTGCACTTAGTTATGTGAATTAGCTCATGATGTTTGCAGAGTTGATCATAAACTACTCTATTATTACATGGTTAAGGTTGTGTAAATCTAATCTCCAAACCTTACTTAGGCAATAGCCATTTTATGGATTTGATTTATAACAAGAAGAATAATGTCAAAATATTAATCCCAAGAGATTGAGGTCAGCGACTTGACCAATTTATCAGTTTCAATGGTCGTTCATGTTAATTTTTCTTCTCCACTCAATCATTGGATGAGACCAACCTAGTGCTCATCCTCCACTTGTATTTGGGCTTGGGACCGGCTATAAGCGTCGAGCACTCACATGTTGAGTTATCATTGGATTTCAAAATAGACAAAAAAATTAGATTTGTTTAAGTCAACTGAAGGAAAATTATGAGCAAAGAGGAGATTTCCTATGAAATAAGCACGCTGAAAAGAGAGAGATTGAGAAGGTGTTCGGTGCAGTGCCAATTAAAGAAAAACATGGGAATTAGCTTGTTTTGGATTTTTTTAAATATGACGTGCTTGTTGAGCTAACTAATTACTCCATGCTTTAATATGCAAAATTGGTAGAAAATTTTCACAATGTTTAGAAACACACAAGATTATGTCTATTCTACCAATCACATAAAATTCTACATGCAAATCTTCCTTTTTAAGATTTTACATACAATTTTAATCGTATGCTCCTAGTGGGATCATAAGAACTAGAGATTTTTAGATTTAAATCGGGAGTTTGATAACCATGCTCTTAACAATTATGCTAGACTTCTATGTTTCTTGTATTGTGAAACTAAACTCCACATTCTTTTTTCAGTTGATCGAAGTCATATATCTGACAATGTGACAGTGACAACCCCTTACCGGTAATTCCCCTTTCTTCACTGCTATACTCTTTTGGTTTCAGTGGGTGCCCTGTTTCTCATAACTTTTTATCTGTTTAGGGAAACTTCTCGATATGGTATGGGCAGTGAGACTCCTATGCATCCTTCTCGTACTCCAATGCATCCCTACATGACCCCTATGAGAGATGCACGAGGTCAGTCTCATGGTCTTCCTATATTTTTACTTTCTCTATTATGCTATATTTTTTTGACAGATGTGGCTCATGAATTCATGATTTCTTAACATATTACCTTTACTCTCTTTTTCTAGCTACACCCATCCATGATGGTATGAGGACGCCCATGCGTGATCGAGCATGGAACCCATATGCACCAATGAGTCCAGCTAGGTCAGTCTTATCTTTCTCTTTGCTCTTGTTCTGGTCAAGAAAGATGTTGCAGAGTCATGAGCGTGCTTTATAAATAAAAAGGCATCATTGTTCCTTTGTAGTTTCTCTTGCATTATAGTATTGTTTGATACATCAGTGTCAGATATGTGGTGCATGCACAGACCTAAGTGAGGTTTGTCTTGCACTATTTACAAATTACAACTAAGAGATGCGGTTTGTAGCTGGAAATTGGGGTGCTCCATTTACAAATTACAAGTAAGAGATGTGTCTTTGTAGCTGGGAATTGGGGGGAACTTGTAGGATCATTTTTCACTATTTTCTGTTCTCTGCCGCTTCCACTTTGCCCCCCTGATAAAAATATACATTTAATCTGTTTAAATGACTACAACGATGGGCCTACATGTTCATTTTGGAATATGTGTTACGATCTACTACTTTTAGATATCTTGTCAAGTGTTCTCTGGGATTATGTTTTTTCTAGGAACCTGTTATTGAGCATGTTGCCATTATGCTCATCAATTATTTGAAGGACATGATGGCTTATTTATTGCCATTAACATGAGTTGCTTGTGTCCATGATACTCGATGCTAAATTTTTCAGCCCCTTTAATAAAAGTTCACAAATGTTTTAAAATCAAATACATTTCTTTCACCCTTTCCACTTTAACTAGCTGAATTTTCTCTTCTTTTTTTTTCATATTTGGTTGCACCTGATTTCGTTGGGTGTAATGGAAACTTGTTAAATGGTTGCACCTATCAGCTTTTCATTCATAATTTTCTTGTTATTGAATTTCTCATGAGGCTCTACAATTCAGGGATAATTGGGAGGAGGCAAATCCTGCTTCTTGGGGAACAAGCCCACAGTATCGGGTATGTAATTGTTTCGCATTAATGAAGTTAAAAGTATTTTTCTGTTCTTGAAATGTGGTTGACATGCTTGATACATCTCAGCCGGGAAGTCCTCCCTCTAAGACATATGATGCACCCACACCTGGTTCGGGTTGGACCTCAACACCAAGTGGGAATTATAATGATGCACCGACTCCTAGAGATAATGGTTCGGCTTATCGTAAGTATATTGGATAACGGTTCTTTTCATTCCCTTTTCTTTTCTGTAATTAGAATTTTACTTATTGATATCCTCTTTCAGCCAATGCTCCAAGTCCATACTTGCCATCAACACCTGGTGGGCAACCCATGACACCAAGTTCTGCATCGTATTTACCTGGTACTCCTGGTGGGCAACCAATGACTCCAGGAGGTGGTGGCCTTGATATGATGTCGCCTACAATAGGTTTGCCTTCTTTCATGCATGTTCTTTAGGATAATGGATTTTGAATTGTGGTTGTCTATTTCCGACTGCTTATGTCTACCAGTTTGATTATATCTTAAGGGAGTTTCTGCGGCATTCTTGTGGAAATCTATTTTCCTCAAACGCTTTAATAGCTTGCTATCATGTACTTACATGTGTTTTAATGTGTATAATCTTTCTACAGATGTTAGTTCATTCAGTTTCTTCTATTTTGTAGGTGGTGATAATGAAGGGTTATGGCTCTTGCCCGATATTCTGGTGAATGTAGTGAAGTCAGGTGATGATACCATGGTGGGAGTTGTCCAGGAAGTGCTGGCGGTATGTTCTTTTTTTAATTGGACTTGATTGCTTTACGTTTTCAATAAATGACGCTTTACTTGCAGTTGCTATTTTCGTAGATTTGTGCGTATTGACTGCGCATCATATTTTATGTGGTTTGGCTCATTTCTTTTCTCATGCGTGTTAAAAATGATATTATTTTGTTATACAAACATTTCTCCTTGATACCGGTTGTTAATTTTCCCTTGACTCTCAGGATGGATCTTGCCGAGTCGCCTTAGGAACAAGTGGCAATGGTGAGGTGATAACTGTATTGCCAAACGAGATTGAATTAATACCTCCAAGGAAGTCGGACAAGATCAAGATCATGGGGGGTGCACAACGTGGTTCCACGGGTAAATTGATTGGTATTGATGGTTCCGATGGTATTGTAAAAGTCGATGAATCACTTGATGTTAAGATTTTGGATATGGGTATTCTGGCGAAGTTGGCACATTCCTGATGAGAATAAATTGTGTTGTTTTTTCTTATTTCTATGAGTTAGTGTAAATTTTGTTCTATGAAGCACATTGTATATTTTAGCTATAGATCAATATATGGCTTTCATCTTCTTTTTCATGAATTAGGCTCGGTGTCTTCTATTAGATTTTTGTTTTAGTTGTTATAGATCAAAATATCATCTTGCCACTGCTTAAATGTTCTTCTACTCCTTTGTCCCAAATTATTTCTAATATTACATTTCACACATTTACGATTTATCATTAGTCAAGTAAAATTTTATTTGATTTATTTTAATACATATTAACTTTTTAGAATTTTATATTTATATTTAATAAAAATATTGAGGGTTAACATTATACATTGAATAGCGTGTAAAATATAGAAAAACTGGATTTGATAATGTGTCAACCTATTGCATAAGTTGTTTGTGATGAACTTTAAACAAAAAATTAGAATATCAAAGTTAGTGTATCGCAAAGGTTATAGAGTCATATTTTGTAACAATAATTTGTTTTTGAACAATGGCACAATAGAAATCAATAAGTTTAGTGCTTGAATAGTTTCAAATGATGCGCAAGAGAAGGAAGCAGAAGTTTTATTTCTTGTAATATTTTTTCAGATCAAATAAAAATCATTTACGCATCTTATTGAAAAACTCCAATTAGTGTATAACTGTGAAAGTGGTTGAATTGCTATGATATGGTAACGGGAATAATGTGGTTATCATAACGCCAAAATGTCGTTCGAATTCTAATATATTCTTTGATGACTCAAACTTAATTTTTTTACACCTTTACAATGTAAAAACCATCGATAACACGACTGATGCGATATAGCCTTATTTTTACACTATGAAAACCCCTTATTTTCCTTTATTAAGCATATAGTCACATGCATTAAAAGGAGAACAAAGAGTTTCACACACTTGATAAAGATTCACAAATTTAACAAGTGATTAAAATAGTATTGATCATAAAAGCTTGTACATCAAACACTATCATTCTTAGTTTATCCAAATTCAAACGCTAATTTGTAGGAAAGTTGAGATATGTACTGTGAGGAATAGGGGATGCACCCCAATTCCATTTACATAAAACAAGACACATAAGAGAAAACATAGCCGCCATTTTTATTCTTCCTTGCTCTTTTAGTTCTCAGATATAAGTATCTACTTATTTGCACTTCACTCATACATACGAATGATGCACCTTATACTCTCCCCCTTTAGCATCAGCTCAAAAGCCTTGTTGATGTCCTTGAACGAGACCTCATGAGTGATAAATTTGTCAAGCTCCATTTCCTACATCAATTAGGTAAGATTGCTTATGATTCACTAACAAAAGATCATTCGAAAAGCAATTTCTTTGTTATCATGGACTGTTAAGAGTCTATAACATTTCCTAGGGCCTTACACATCAGGTTACGCTTTCGATTGAATTGCTTTTTTGATATGGTATCAGAGCTAACGTGACAAAAGGTCACATTCGAATCCCAACCACCTTTCATCTAAAGTCGAATATGCAACGTTAGGTATGAGGAGGGTCTATGTTGCATCTACACTTCTAGTCCAAAGAACACTCGTGTGAGGAGACGTATTAAAATATATAGCATATTATGTGGCCTACACCATCAGTTTAAGCTTTTAGTTCAGTTGGTTCCTTGACATGGACAAACATACGTTGTTTACATTCAACCCTCAAACCCATGTAGATGGGAGTTGAGGTGATGGAATCTTGTTGCTTATGATTTGATAGGTTTAGAGCAAGGTCTAGCATCGGATCCTCTAAACCCACCAAGATGGGCCGGAGAGGTGATGGAATCTTGTTGCTTATGTTTCACTAGGTTTTAGAACAAGGACAGGGCAACATTTGAGGGATGTGTGCAGTCGGATATCTTGCTCATGCCTATTTTAGAAATGAGGGAAGAAAAGATAATGGATTTCTTACCTTGTTCAAGTACTTCTCCACGACAGCCGGGATATCGGAACGAGGCTTATAGTTGCCAAAGAATGTGCCCTTGAGAGTCCTCTCATTAAGGAAGTTCATAGGGTGAGTCTTGAAGGCATCATCTTTGTTAGGAACACCAACAAGAACAGCAACACCCCAACCCTGAAATCAATCGAACACATCCCGAACAAATCAGTTATGCTTTCAAACGATTGTAGTTACGTAAGAAAATGAATAATTCAAAAACATACATCATGAACACATTCGAAAGCAGAGATCATGGCTTGAATGTTACCAGTACACTCAACACTTCTATCCACCCCTCCATTAGTCATCTCAGCGATCACCTAACGTAAGAAGCACAAGAAAACATGCATACGGTTTTTATTTATTTATTTTTTATTTTTTTTTTCTGGTAAGATAAAAATGGGAGAATCTAGGTTTTAGTATAAGACCAACTCGGCTTTCATTCTTTTGTGTTACATCTTACATGCTACACAATTCAACAAAATGACCCCGGGCCATGGCCTAAGTAGGCCCGAGCCTAGATTCCCCCGGAATTCAAATTATGAAGCTACTAAAGAGCAAAGTATCAAACCTCTTGCACTGGTTTGTCATGGTCTTTAGGGTTCACAAAATCAGTCACACCGAACTTCTTTGCTGTTGACAGGCAGTATAGATACGATCAGATTCTTATAGACGAATGACATATATCCAAATTACTTATTAAAATCCTAATCATTCAGGTTTTATTGACATGAATGAATCAGAATAGTGCATTATAATTTATTACCTGCTTCAAACCTACTAGAAACCAGATCAACACCAATGATTCTTGATGCACCTGAAACTCTAGCCCCTTCACAAGCCTATAGACAAAGAACTCGATGTTATTGAAATTTATTCAGGGCATTATATAACAGACCTTCTCACCTTGAGACGGATCCATATAATTGGGCTAATTCTGTAATTGATCACTTTAAAATTGTAAGACAAATTCTTGTATAAGGCGGTCTCACCATGAGACATGCCTCGTACTTGGGTTAAATAACCCAATAATAGAATTTTTTTAGCTTAAGAGATTCTTGTCTTGAGATTGACTCACCGTGAGACGATCTCATTCAAGACGGACTGACATTTTAAATGATCACCTTAACACACTAAATTTATATAGATCAACCCAATAGAAATGATCTCACCTTGAGACCATCTCATTTAAGAATTTGATATGTCTAAATATCATAACGGGCTTAATGGTTTGCAGGTTAAACCAACAACAGTTCTAGCCAACAACCATTTGCCAAATAGAACATATACAAAGATGAGGATCACTAACCGCAAGGCCAACAGCTCCTAGGCCGAAAACGGCAACAGTCTGGCCTTTCTTTGGTTTAGCAACATTCACAGTGGCACCAAAACCTGCAAAACAAAAAACCCGGAAAAAATTTCTTCAAACTTGTACTTGTATGTTATACTAAATTATCGGCCAGAGTAAAAAACACGATTCATCTGAGCACCTGTAGAGATTCCGCAGCTGAGAACACAGACTTTATCAAGGGGTGCTTTAGGGTTGATCTTAGCTAGGCACCCAACATGAACTACTGTGTATTGACTGAATGTGGATGTCCCAACAAAGTGGTAAATGGGTTTTCCGTTGATCGAAAACCTCGACTTTCCGTCATGAAGCATCACACCCCTGTCGGTGTTGATCCTCAGAAGATCACACATGTTACTCTCCTCGGATTTGCAGTGTGCACATTCCTTGCACTCCCCAGTGAAGACAGGCAGAACGTGATCCCCGGGTTTAAGGTCTGTCACACCCTCTCCAACACTTTCCACAATTCTATATAAACCAATACATAGAAATCACAATTAGTGGCTACCCATTTAAGTTAGTGATCCAAAAATGGCTAAAATTAACCATGAAGAGATCATTAATCATTAGCTAAGCCAAAAAAGAGCTATGTCTCACCATGAGAGAGACCCATTCAATTAACTTATTTCTCTATTTGATCACTTCAAGATTATAAGTGATTACTTTAAGGCTATAAGTATTCTCTTTGAGCACATTAAAACTGTAAGTGATCACTTTAAGATTGTAAGTGATCCTAAAACATAATCGTAAGAGATCACTTAAAAGGTTATAACTGATCATTACAATTAATCATTGTAAGTGATTTAAGACTGTAAGTGTTTCTCAACATGAGACCGTCTTATTGAGAATTTATGAAAAAACAAAGATTAACATGTCATGCTTATTAGTTTTATATGATCACTTATGTATAACATAGCAACCTCCAACTTCCTTCACAAAATAGACACTAACATTCATGAAAAAATTGGAAATACAAATGCATCAACAAACTCAATAAACCATCCATCCCATTTAAATGAAATACTCTAAAGAAATTAATCAGCCAAAAGCTTAACCTCAAAATCTCAAAATTGACTATAATAACTAGACGAAAACCAAAAAATAGTAGGGGCCATGACATTTTCTACCTATACTATCATTTTATTATGTTTTCCTTATGATTTATTTTTATGGTAGAGTCTGAGCATCCACTTGTACCCCATATATGTTATATACTCTTTATTGAATACGACCATTTACCTAAAACAAAATTTATGTTGAAAAAATAACCTACATGTGGGGTTGTGACCCCACATAGGAAGATAAGATTAACTAACATATAAGGCTTGATGGAATACTGCTATTATTTGGTTTTAGGAAAGTCATGGGATTTGCGTACCGCCAACTCTCCTATTACTTAATGGTCTTGTTGTGTACAAGACCAATAACAAATTTATCAATTTGAATTTTGAACATATGATGAAAAAAGAAAAGTTTTGAAGGAATGTTAGCATACCCTCCAGCTTCATGACCCAGAATGCGAGGAAAAACAGGTGTTTGGCCCTGAAAAACCAGTAAAACAACAGATTTAAGTGAAATAGTAACATTAAACCATCTAATCAAATCAAATCTCCTTAAAAACTACTACAAATAGAAAAACTAAAGATGTGATGAATCAAATGTATACCTTAGCTTCCCAGAAATAGACATCAGTATGGCAGAGGGAGGTGAACAGAATCTTGACTCTAACCTCCATTTTCTGGGGAGGATCAACCTCAACCTCCTCAATCACAAGTGGTTTTCCTGCTTCCCATGCTACAGCAGCTGAATCCACACCATTCCATAATCAAACCCATTATTTTTATTAAAAAAATTTAAAATTCTAGCATTTTCAGAATATGTTGACTTAAGTCTGAAATAGTTTCAAACATTAATCAAAAATTGACCATTTTTTGCTCTATTATAATTGTCAACAAATCAACTCAACAAAAAAACTTAAAGCTGCCGGTGATTGAGGTTCATATATATTCTATACTCTAACATTTAGACTAAAAGTGTTAATGCGACACAGATTTTATATATGAGACTGAATATTCCATATTGACTCCGATATCATATTAAAAAACCAACTCAATTAGACGTGCGACACAGATTTTATATATGAGACTGAATATTCCATATTGACTCCGATATCATATTAAAAAACCAACTCAATTAGACGTGGTTAAGACCCCAAAATATCTGCTAATACCCATAAGTTAGAAAGCAAAAAATAACACATCTACATGATGATAATCATGAATTGGCCTAATAATGGAAATTTTTTCTCTTTTCTAATTGCCTGCCAAAGGATTCTCCAGTCTAACCCTCGATTTAAAAAAAAAAAAAAGTCTAAATTCTAGCATAAACAAGCAAAAAATCTAAACATGCAATAGTACCTTAATAATGTACATGTAAAAAAAGATTAAAACTTTTGATTAAAAAAAAATAAAAATTACTCCAAAGCTGAAAAATATCTTATAGCCAGAAATCAATGCAGCATAAAAAGAAGTATGAAGGTACGATCATACCTATACAACGAATGACTTGACCAGCAGTATTACTCGACATATCTAGAAATTTCAATATTTTCCAAGAAAAATCAGCTTTTTAATTAGTATGATTATTTTTTAAAAATATGTTTTTTGTAGTGTTATAATTGATAAAGATTTTTGAGTGAGAATAGAAAGAAACAATACTGTGATCCTTATTTATAATGGTTAATAATTGTTGATTAATAAGATTAGAAAAAAAAAAAAAAAAAAAGAGTTCATTGCTGTGAGCTGGTTACTGTGTAAGGGGACACGTAAGAAAAAAATGGTTTGTTGTAATAAAAATGGTAGCGAAACTGGAGGCTCACCTTGGATTATAAAACCGTTCCCTGGTTTTTGGGTTTTAATTTACAATACAAGACAAATCCCTGGTTTTGTTTTACACCTACTTTATTAGGACTCCTAATTATGAAAACTAATATAATCCGTTTTGTATGAGACCATTTTACGGAGAAATAATTTTAAAATAAGAAGCTTATAAACTAAAGTTTTTAATATTAGGCTATTTAATTCAAATATAAGGCATGTTTCACGGTAAGAGCATCTGTATAAGAATTTGTGTTACTAATATTGTTTAGCCTTGTTGTTATATGTCATGTTTGATTTTGCATATTTGTTGATGGAATGTTTTGATTGTAAATATATCTAATTGTGGTTGATTAAAGATTATAAAAAATTAATATTAATAATATTTATATTGAGACAAATCAAGTAAGATCTTAACTGTTTGGTTAGAGGGGTTCAAAAAACAGACCCGATGATTCGACATTTATCCGATTTTCTAACCGAACTCAGTTTGACCCAACTTCAAAAATAGATTTAAAAACTTAACAATAATTTAATATTAAATGAAAATATAATATAAAAGTACTAGTTATTGATAAATATGGAAAAAAATTCAACATTGGATGTGAACTAATTTTTTTTTGGGTTTTTTTATTGATCAACTTGGAATCTTGGATGTATGTAGAACGGTGAATAGGACAATCAGTGACGTTGGTTTAGAGGTCAAATCAAATTCTAAGTTCTTTTAATAAAAAATTCAAATCCATTGTCAGTTTATCACTTGTTTGAAATACGCTTGGCACATGAAGTTTGCCAAGTAAAGGTTATTTACCTATTTGATGATGGGTATTATTATAATTCGCACTCATTTTCATTTTATCGACACCTCTTATATATTAAATTTTTAAGATTGTCTTTGGTTACTTTTTAAACCTTTAATCTCTAACATTTCTCAAAAACTCCCTCCGAACACTCATTGAACTAAAACAAGCTAAAACTAAAAATCAAATTACAATGGCAAACGAAAATGAGCATCAATATGATTACGGTCAATATGATTGTGTTAAAATTTGATATATGTTCACCCTTTTGGCTATAACTTTACATAGAAAAATCATATAATTGCAATGTTTACGGCACTAGAACCTAGACTTCAACATCTTTCCAATGATATATTATGTGCCCAATTTCAATAATCGAGCGAGAAATAACGATCGTTTAAAGTTTGTTTGTGCTGAAATTTGATACATGTTCAATCTTTTAGGCATAACTTTTTATAGAAAAATTGTATTGATACAAGGTTTGCGTTATTAGAAACTAGACTTCAAGAGCTTTCTAACGACATATTATATACTCAATTCCAACGACCGAGCAAGAAATGACGACCATTTAAAGTTTGCAGAGATTTTTAACATCTAGTCACGCGCGACCGAATGTTAGAAAACACTGCAAACTTTAAACAGTCGTCATTGTAGGAATATATATATATATATATATATATATATATATATATATATATATATATATATATATATATATATATATATATATTTCCAGTATAATAGATTATTTTGTTCCCTTAATTATGTATAGAATTATAGGATTATTCTTATTGCCTTATATAGTCCCTAGAATTGATGTGTATATTGAAGATTGTATTACTCTCATATAAATGAACAAAATTTCAAAACCCTAATTTCCGCTGTTCAAATCTTCAGCCATTTCTCGCTCGATTGTCGGAATTGGGTATATAATATGTTGTTAGAAAGCTCTTAAAGTCTAGTTTCTAATGCTGTAAACCTTGAATTAATACAAGTTTTGGCCAAAAGAGTGATTATGTAATATATCATTGAACTTATATCAAATTTTAACACAAGTAAATTTTAAACGATTATCATTTCTCGCTCGATTATCAGAATTGGGCATGTAATATATTATTGGAAAGATCTTAAAGTCTAGGTTCTAATGCTGTAAATATTGCATTAATGTGATTTTCTTATCAAAAAATTTTGCCAAAAGAGTGATTATATATTAAATTTCAACACAAAACGTATGATTAGGTTTATTTTTCGATTTTAAAAAATTGTTTTCTTTGTTAAAATTAATATTTTTTATTTTTATTTAGTTATTATTAATAAATTTAGTTTAGTAATAATAATGGTTGATTTTATACTTAAAAATAAATTTAAGGGCACTTTAGTAATTTTATTAATAAAAGGGGTGGCGATATAATAAAAAGGATTGCGAAATTTAAGGATTGAGTCTGAGGAATCACTTGTACGTGACAAGTATTTATTGGTTTATGAATTTTGATAACTTTTTTTTTTGGTTATTTTTATTAGCTTTTCTTTTTTTTTTTTTATGATGATTTACAAATAATCGTGATTAACTTAGATTTTTTACTTGAAGCATCTGATAATTTGCTTTTTTAAAAAATAGAAAAACGAGGAGAATATATATATATATATATATATATATATATATATATATATATATATATATATATATATATATATATATATATATAATGATCTAAATTGAAAATACTATGTCACATTGGTTTATATGTTTGTGAATTGGGATATTATAAATTTTGTATGTGGTTCTTGATTTTTTAAGTTTATTGTTTATAGAATATTATTATGGCCTTATGGATGGGAAACTAACTATGAATGGGAGTGAAGAAAACAGAATTCAATATCTTATGGAGTATAAAGCTACAATTAGAAGATGATCTTATAGTAATGAATATGATAAATTATACTCCATAATAATTTATGTAAACCAAGTAAATCATGTAGATCATTAGTACCTATTTTTCCCCTCAAGGTAACAAGATATGTGTAACATTAGGTAAACATAATAATATCTTAGTAATACTTTTTAGTCCCAATAAATTTGTTATATTTTCGTCTTTAATGTGCGAGCTTTTATAGTAAATGTAGAAAATTCAATGAAATGAAAGGAACAAATCATACAGTTACTCTGAACATATCAAACTTGATGCTCAGAATGAGTTAGATGTTGGCTAGAACCACTAGCTTTGCTACTACCACTACTTTCGACCGCCTTTTCAAGTCCTTTAGCAACACCCTTTTTGGACTCTCCATAACCGGCTTTTCCAACTATATCAATCTCGGACTTATGGATGTCCTCATGCACACGCACATCATCTTCCACCGATAGCAACACCTTCTTTGGACCACAAGGGCCGGGTATGATCATTTCTTGTACTTTCAAGTGTTCGTCTACATCAATGTCTTTCCTCTCGCAAATGAGCTTCCTTTCCTTGCGCTTCTTGATCAACCACCAAATGCCTAACATAATAGCCGCGAGAAAGAAAAAACATCCGAAGGAGATAACGACAACTATGATGATGGAGTGAGGATTCCGGGTGGGATGAGGGTGCGGGCGAGGGTAGGGAAAATTCACATCAGTTGGAGAAGTAGATGCCATTTTTAGATTATTTTTCTTAGGAATTGTTTGGATATTTAATCAGATTAGATTGAGACAAGTTGTGTGGAAAAGGGCTAGGATGAATTGGGGTATATAAAGCTCTATGTTCATATGCATGCTTAGAAGTTTCAAATAACTTAACATTCCTGCTAAGACACCTATGAAGATTGCATTTTAAAACACTACTCTCATAGTCTTTCTCCATATTTATTTTCTCCTCACCAAACAACAAAAATAAAAACATAAATGAAAAGACACTATTAATAAATAAACAACATTGCAATACTCAATTGCTACAACGGTCAAATCGATTGGTCAAAATGATATAGAGTTGATTTTGTGTCTGCTTAAATGGATCATAATTATATTATTATTCTATTCTTATACGGTTATACCTTCAACATAGCTATATAATACTCCCTCCGAACCAATTTAGATGTCCCATTTGCTTGGGCACAGTTATTAAGGATGGTGTGGGGTCCATTAAAAAAGGTAAATAATGAAGGGTAAGTAGTGGAGGGTAAATAGTGAAGTTAGTTGGGTAAGTAAGGTATATGAGGGTATATTCATAATTACGTGTGTGAACTAAGGATATTTAGGTAAAAAAAAGATAGACAAAAATAAAAATGGGACAACTAAAAAGACTTTGCCAAATAAAAAAATGGGACAACTAAATTGGTTCAGAGGGGGTATTTCTATTAATATTTTCAAACTAATTTTTCTTATTATACTATGCCAGAAACAATTTTTCGGAAAATATTATGAAATAATATATATTGACAAAAAAAGAGTACTTTAAATAACTCAACAATATTGATGTAGAGCTAAAAAGTTCATCAAAATTTATGCAGTAACAAATTTGGCTCTATCAAAAAGAACTTCTTACAAGATGAAAGTATCAGCAAGAATTCAAGTATATTGAAAGAGCAAGTATTCAACTACACTTTAAAGATTATCACCAGGAATTTACATACATACATACATAAGTACATACAACGGATCCAGCTGAGGATACTTGTAACATCATTCCGGAGCTTCTAGGCTTCTAGCACGCCATACACGTCTCAAGTTAACATTGAATTACAGTTAAACATCCTGATGACGAAATAAATCACCGAATACTGAAGACTGAACAGTTTTTTGACATGCTATATGTTCGAACTTTTTCTATGATCCGTGTATAAACATCCTCGCTCATGCATTTTCATCAACTATTCATCTGAGATCGAAACAACTTCCAATGATGTTTGTCCGAAAATTCAATGCGTGTTGCTTCACTTTTTACGATCAAACACAATATCGAGAAAATCAGAATTCAGATTATTGTATTTTATAAATTGCATTCTACATTAATTACTCACAAAACAAGAAATACGAGAAAAAAAGTCGCAACTTAGTACTTACCGGTATTCACTTTGAAATTTGTTGACGGGAAATTTCATCTTTGTGCAGAAGGTATGTGAATAGAATTTCATTCCACATATCGGGCAACCCAGGCAGACACCAATGACTACAATCGGGCACTGAAGGATTGTCACCGTATGTGCCCACATGTGCGTCGCTACGATATGCTCCCATCGGAGTAACATGGAGAGCGGTAACTGGTGCAGACATACTCTTGATAACCCGCAATATCACGTCAGAAACAGGGCTTCTGTCTTTGCCCTGAGTTGTCAACATCGGTCTTCGACTCAATTTGCATTTATTTCGATTACGACCGCTGTAATGATCAAAAACATTAATACTTAAGACTGATCGATTTTTTACTATCGGGACGTAAGAGATAGAGCTCGAATTATAAACTTCAAAAGAACAATTAAGTACAGAAGTGTTATTATCAAGATCTATGAAATCAATCTTGATGATTAATTCCATTTTCAAACGATGAAAATTCTAATTTCATTGAAAGAATACACAACGATGCCAAAGTGTTGCCTACATGAACCAAAACTAGTCAACGTGAGAGATTTCGGTAACAAAAATCATACTTTATTTGGTCTTGTTTTTAATTTACAACTAAGAAAATTATTTCCAATGATCGTCCACATATCACCTCCTCCATTCATTCTTATATATTGTCATATGCTCCTACAAATCCCAATACTCCATATTTTCCTTAACTCATAAGAGGCCATCTTTAGCCTACCTTTATCTCTACTAAGTGTTACTTCCTCCATTTCAATGACTTTGTTCCATTTCATTTGCGCACGTTTGCCAAAATATATATTGAAATCTTAATATTTCTAATGGTGGATAACTAAAAATTATAAAAAGTTGATGTTAATAATGCTTGCGTTGAGACGAATCAAACAAGATCCCACTTGACCATGTTTTAACTTATAGATTAAGAATAAAAAACAAATTAAGAGTGAGATGCAAATAGTGTTAGAGAATCAAACGGGGCAAAGTTACTGAAACGGAGGTAGTACAAAAAATAAGGAATGGCATCCGCGGTACATAAATGCTCTATAATGATCAAAGAAAAACGAAGGGTAAAGAGCAAACTCGCTAAAACAAAACCTGAAATAAAGCTTAAAGTGATACTCACCTCCAATGTGAAGCTTCAAATGTACGAAAGAAGACATGGGTCTTATTATGGTTTATCTTTGATTCAACCCATGATGCCCAGGTTTCAAGTGCCTTAGTCAAAGCTTTAGATACTGGCATCCCCAGTTTTAGTGATGTACCAACCTGAAAATATGTACCCCTGTGTGAATAAAACAAGTAAGAAGCAATCCAATATACAAGGGCCAATAGGATAAATAGAATTCTTCTAAAATAAATCAAATATTAGGCTTTTTTCCAATGATGCAAAAACATATAGTTGATTTGTGCAACCTTGTCCTTGTATAATAAAGAGGTTGTTCCGATTAACCCTTAATAGTAAACATCTTACTAACTTTACATAGATAAGAACTACACATATATATTTTACTATCTATTATAATCTGAAACCAGAGATCAATAAATTTTTGGCACTATCGAGAATATACCAATGTTCTAGAACAAAAATGAATTTTCATGATGTCATGAAAGAAAAGGTGGAAACTATTGAAAATAGAGATAAGAGGAAAGCATTTAAGTCAACAAGAGTCTCTTCTCCAAAATTTATTTTTTGTATGAAATTTGATTATGCTTGCACAAAGACGCAAGCTTCTTTTGAATAAGCCAAGTTATTAAGGAAGTCCACGATATATTTTGCTTAGCGTACGGAGAGAAGGTGATTTATGCTAAATCTGGAGTTTATTTGTCGAAGTATGTCCAAGAAAAGATGAGTACTGCTCTAGATATCCCTCACAACAGGCTTTGATATCATCTAGGCATGCCTACAATTGATGGTTAGGTACTAAGACTACCTTCAACACTAGCGTGCAATGGTTGATTGTAAGGAAGTAGGATGGAAAACTAAGTGCCTTCCCTTGCAAAAAGAACAATACCAACCAATCAACAAAATTCCCACGTGCAATTGGTGATGAAATAGATAAGGAAATGAGGACCATCCTGTGGGGTGAAAATGATGAGATGAGGAAAATACACCTACTATTTAGGTAATAATTCGGAAACCTAAAGAAAATGGTCTTTCTTACGAAATTAAGGTTAGTAGAACTGAATGTGCTTGGGTCAAGTGTTAAAAAGCAAATATTGTAATGGGAGGTGCAATATAGATATGTTAGAGGGGAAAAGAGTTTAGAGTCGAAGTTGAATGACCAATCCTATTCTCAATAACTGT
Source organism: Amaranthus tricolor (assembly GCF_026212465.1). NCBI lineage: Eukaryota > Viridiplantae > Streptophyta > Magnoliopsida > Caryophyllales > Amaranthaceae > Amaranthus > Amaranthus tricolor. The sequence goes on along the minus strand of NC_080050.1, from coordinate 30,477,483 downwards.
ATGGTGGCTTTTCGGCTTTTCGGCCAGCGTTCTGAGATCACACATCATCCTATCTCCAGCCTTCGGTCTAGAGCAGAAGAATTCAAACAAGCTTTAATTAGAGAAGATTGGATGGGAAATGAATTGTAAAGAGGAAGCAGAAATAAGGGTGGCTTTGAATAATACAATGGTACGCAGGAATGCAGGGACCAGGGCTGATATGGGATGCAAGTAGTGGTCTGTACTCTGAAGTCAGTCTTCACTGCGCACTTTGGTTCTTGTTCAGCTTTGAGAGCTGAATTTATGGATATGGCAAGGGGTTTACATTTAGTTTGGCAATTAGGAGACAGAAAAGCTATCGTAAGGATGGACAACTTCACATGTATGCTAATTCTTCATCAGAAGGATTATAGGGATGAATGATTTGATTGTAAGAGCGAGCCGTACTTGTGGAGCACTGCGCTACTATGAAGCAAACCGAGCCACAGATTTCTTTGGCCAAAAGGGGAGCTCGGCAGAATGATAAGCTTCCAATCTTACAAGTTTGACGTCTGGAGTTAGGAAAACTGCTTGGAACATACATCGGAAGGGTGGCTTGGAAACTTTTAATTTACACATAGTTTAATTTTTGTAGTTTTTATTTGGACTTGTCCCTCTTTTGCATGGGTGCAAGGAAAAAAAGAATTTAAACTCACTTTTCAGTGCCACTCAGAATCAAAGAACCAAGAAGCCACTCAATCATCTCCAATTTAAATTGTCTTAGGATATAAGAGCCTCACCTAAGACAAGCAGAGGTTGGTTGAAACACCCTTTATAGTTAGAACCTCAACGGAGATTCAATCAATATACTAACCTACTTGTGATCCCACATTGAAGAATTAGAGAGAGGTTGACTATCATATATACTTGATGTGCTACTCCTCCTAATACAAAAAATTGGTTTTAGGATCGAACCTCACTGGGTTTGTATGCATACAACACTCCTCTTATGCGGCTTTTGTAGCGTACAAGCCCAATTACAAATTTATTGGTTAATGTCCCTATGATCACTTATCCCTTTTGTCTAGTGAACATGCTTTTCATACCACAATTGTATCAATTGAAGCAAAGCCCTAGTCCTCTCTACAAAAATCAATAGTAATTTCTGCAGTCAAACATGATACTAAAGAGGAACCTCGACTCGAAAAGATTAATTTCAAATCTTCTCATTATTCAATGAAGTATTAAGTTATCATCATTCACTAATATAAGTCCATAAATTTATTTTCTCTCCAATAGTCATTGCTATAGTCTTAGTTTCAACATGTGCAAATACAACAATCATCAAAGCCAACATATTCAATAAATATTAGCAGCCAAAGAGGAGCAAACAAATGAAATCTATAATCAAATTGATAATCACTCTTAATAAAAACGAACAAACAAGATCTCACCAACTTACGTTTCGAAAAGCTTAGTCTTTGTCCACCAATGTCCAGTATTGAATATCAAGACATCTGAATTAATCCATTCTTCATTCACATTATCCATTTTATCAAGTCTAAGCGTCGATTTGACTCTCTTAGGGGCTCGTTTCGGTGGAGTAGTTTGCCAAACAAGATAAGTAGACCGGTAGAACTCGACTGTGAAGTTATAGGAATCAAACCTTACATTCAAAAACCTAATTTCCTTAGAAATCTTATTTTGATTAATTTCATAGACAAATCTTTTGTCTACACCCCCGGACATAAGCATACAAATAAATGATTCCCATTGTGTTCTAGTCAATGAATCACCAACAAAAACAACCCTTTTGTTCCTAAGATATTTCAAAAGAGCTTCTGCATCAAAACTTGGAATTTCACAGTTCTTAGGTTTCCATCTCCATTTCAAATAAGCTTTATCATTTCTCCCATTTGCTAAACAATTAAACCCTAGTTCAGCAAATGGGCAATCAGATGCATTATACAGAGGATACCCATCATGTGGGACCCATTTCCCATCAAACACATTACATTGACCAGTTGCATCATTAGGACCAGAAATACTAAAACCCTGATCTAAAGAATTAGGCTTTAAATCTCTAAAAAGAAACCAATATGCACCAATCAAAGCTAAAAAGAAAATAATGAAAGACCCAACAGCTAAATTTCCATTTATTGATCTAAAGATTGAGCCTTTTCCATTACCCATTAAAGTTACATCACCATAACTTGAAACCCTAGTGTAAAACTTCTTAACTTGCCCAAATGAGCTCAAATTAAGACCATTAATCAAGTCTTTAAGGAAAACCCAGTAAAGTAAAGCAAGTAGATAAATCAATGTAAGTGAACCCAGAAGCAGAATTTCATACTCCATTGGAGCAGATTTGGTGATAATAAGTTAATAGATCAGATGTAAATTTGAGAGAAATAGAGAAAGGGTTCTTGTGAAAGTGAAAAAAAAAAAAAAAAAAAACAAACAATTAAATGTGATTTCTAGAATAAGAAGAGATCTTCCAACAACTCTTGTTTCTTAAAGATGCCAACCACAAGCTGGTAGGGAGTGAGTTCATTAGTTGGAGTGGGAAACAAGGAAGCAGCAGTTAATAACATAACATAAGGCATGTTATTGATTTATGAATGAGCAAGTTATTTTGCAAGATATTTGATAAAACTAATATAAATTTTTAAATTAACAATGAAATCATTTTTATTGAGATAATATGTATATATTTATTGTATTAAAATAATTATTTATAATTTCAAATGATTAATTAAAAAAATTGGGTGATTATATAAACTCGTCTTATAGTAGACGATATCAAACAAGATAAGTTATAACATTAAATATTTTTGTTTAATATTTATTAAAAAAAATGTGTCGGCAAGTTAAAAATAACAAAAAAAATGGTAATTAATTACTCTTTTTATTTAAGTCATCTTTTTAGCTTGTTGAAAGGTCATATTAAATAAATTAATTTTATTATTTTCTTAAATTAACAATATTTAAAATTTTCATATCCATTATTTTCTTAATACATTTGTGCTATTTAAAAGAGTATTCTCGCGATCTTTTCATAAACTAGTAAATTTAAATTTTTATATCTACTATTTTTTTTAACATTTGCTTCGTTTAAAAATGTTACGATGTATTCCATGAGTCCCTAACATCTAAAAAAAAAGTTACTTTTTGACATTATTAATGTCTTTATATTTTAAGTAATATTTAAATACTTATTTAATCGTATAAAAACATAGTAATACTATGATTATATTTAACATTCATATTATATCTAAACTTATTGTTGACTTGTATAAAGAGCTTTGAATTTGTTAAGCATGACTTTTTTCTTACTATTAGTAGAGTCTCCCTTTCAAACCAGCATTAACTTTTTGGCTTCTATTTGATCTCCATGACTACACCATAAATATTTTATAGAAACGGTCTATACCATTTTTAAATGGGCTGACTTATTATATACTTTTTTTTTATTTATCTTAAGTGTCTTATTTTCTTATTTAGTTAAGTCACCGTAAATGTTTCATTTTTATTTTAGGCATGTCCACTTTACCAATTTACTTTTAATAAATTTAACTTTTTCACACTTTTACACTTACTAACCCCACTTTACCTCTATTAAAATTTAAAAATATTAAATTTTTTTCTTTTACATGTGATCCTATTTGACCACCTAAAAATGGTAAAAAGTCAAATGGAATACATTGGGTGAATAAAGGAAGTATTTTTAAAATATTGTAAATAAGCATTAAAAATGATGTAAGTAGACATTTAAGATATTGAAAGTAGACATTAAGGATACGATAAATAAGCACTAATGATAATGTAAATAGGCATTAAGAATACGTAAATAAACATTAATCTTTTAATAGGTTGAACTTGAGATACGTCTTAAGACACTAGCTGTAACAAGAATGCTAACTTAAATAGAACTTTAGGATGATTTATGATTTTATTACCCCATTTTAATTTTGCAACCATTTTATTGATATTGTAGCTATTTTTAAATATTATTATTGTCATTACAAGACAATGCGGTAAAAACCGAGGGTTCAATTGAACAAGTTGCGTGAGCGATGCTCATTTACTTTTTTTTTTGTCTTTTAATTTGCACTTAATTTTTATTTTAGGTTGTTCTACTTATTTTGTACATTTTTTATCTTTTGATAATGATTCTCACAATTATTTTTTAATCTTCTTCATAAATTTATGCTTTCTTTTAATTCCATTTACATATTTAATTCATCTCACTTATTATTTATTTATTTATCCTATTCACAAATAAAGTTGTGCAAAGGGTTAAGGGCAAAGGGTTAAGGGTCCGAATCCAACCCTTAAATATGTAAACTTTAAATGAAATGGGCTTTGAAGAGCCTATTTTAATTTACATAAATGAAGCAGGCTATTATTAGGTGTTATATAAGCTTTAAACTGACCTCTATTATTCATTTATGCTTGAATTATGATAAATTACTAGACTTATAATAGTTAATAGTCTTATTATAATTGACAAAAGCAAGTAATTAAACATAAGTCATTTATCTCAACAAGACATGTTTACTCCATGAAATTTAAAGCACAAAATTATAAACTTTTCTGTTGGGATTGGAGCGAGTTTGACCCATTTGAGTCTTTTTTTGTTTGAGTCCCACCTAATTTCGCTCATTTTTACTTGAATCCGACTCAATCCTTATCTGATCTATTATATAAGTCTATTTATGAACTACAAATTAATATTTATATCATTTTGAAAAAGATAAAAATTAATTAGTATATAGGGAATAATGGTTAACGGATATGGACTATGGTCCATATTGCAATCAAGACTTGAGAGTGGATTTGATTGTGGCATGCTCAAGTTATTTCTTCTTTTTCAGCATGCTACAACAGGACCAGGATAATGCTTACCTTCTTTGACTTCATCAACTACATGCTTTGATTATGATACTTAATAAAGCTACACAATAAGCACTATTGATTATTTAATGACCTATCTTGAATAATTTGTTATATATCAAAGGAGTAAATTAAATTTAAAACGATAAATAAATATTTAAGTAATTTCTATATGGTAAAGTTTAATTCTTTGTTTTTTACACGTAGATAAATTTATTCTATAATTTAAGATTTGTAAAAATAGGATTATGTCATATTTTTATAAGGAAATTCCACATGGTAGCATTCAGTTTTCAGGAAATACCAGTGGTAGCACTTTTTTAAGAAAATTCCACATGGTAGCATCCAATTTATGCACAAACTAATTGTCGTAGCATTTTCCGTTAAGTTCTTGTTAAATTCCGTTTGATTCATTATTTTGTAAGTTTTTTCCACATGGTAGCATCCAGTTTTTGTTCAATTTACAATTTTAATGTTTAATTCACCAATTTAATGTTTAATTCACCGTTTAATTCATTAACGCCCATAAATGTTAGTAATAATTTTGTTTTCATTCAAATTGTTGGCATTATAAAGTTTAAAAGGTAAGTAGGCAAACACTAATAATTAAATAATTCAAACGATGTATTTCATAAGCTCAAAAGGTGCATTTTAATAGTTCAAAAGGTGCTTTCCAAGCACTAATACATATTTACTTAATTAGCATTATAAAGTTCAAAAAGTACACTTCAAGAACTAGTACATATGTTCAAAGTTCAAAAACTACTATTATCAAAGTTCAAAGTTGCATATCTAGCATTAAGACGTATTTACATAATTATATTTAGGATGCTTTTGAAGATGACGGCGTAGAAATCGTCCTTTTATCCTTTTTTTGGTTAGCCTTCAATCCATCCTTGCAAGTCTTCACATTGTGTCCAAACTCCTTGCATCTCCTACACTTCACAGTCTTAGACCTTTTCCCCTTTCGTTCTTCGTTTGCATCCCTCTTTCTGTTCTATGCAGTTCTTCTAATTGCTCTCTTCATCACTGGTGGCTTAATTAGTGGGAACTGCATTTCTGGCCAACTCTCAGGGTCTGGAATAGATTTAATAGTGCTTGCATATGCTTGCTTGTACATTTTGCAACTGTACCAATCACTGCAAAACCTTATGGGATCTTGGCTTGAATGTAGAATGGCCCTCACAGCATGCTTGCAAGGGATCCCAGTGAGTTGCCATGCGTTGCACATGCATGTTCTGTCATTTAAGCTCACAAAAAAGGTGGACTTACCATCTTTAATCTCATAAAATCCATCACCAGAATTGAAAGCCTTACATGTTCTTAGAGTCTGAAATCAGGGACTTCACTCTCTTCACTATATTAGAACAGAAATTAGTGTCTATCCAGTTTTCACTCTTCTCCTTTCTTGTGGCCATCCTTACCATAGTTACCCTTACAATATTTTCAAAAGCTTTTAATGATGACTTTACTTTCATGTCATGCCACTTATCCTGTGTAGCATTCATCACAGCAATATCATGTTGAACCTCATTGTGGTCATTCAAAGGGAATATTATCTCAAACTCTTGCAAATCCTTTCTCCTAATTGGCAATTTCTCTTTTGCGGGAATGGTTTTAAGTGGTATAGGATTTTGTGACACTTGCAAAATCCCTAAGACTCCTAACTGATTTTAACACCAACCCAAATAAAAATCATTTCATTGTCATTGAACCTCTCAAACATGGTCATTAGGTCTTGATCACAATTAAGTTTAACATGATTCTATCTTCCAAACATACGCAAATGAGGGATTTTTAGAAATAAGCTTGTTAGTTTTAATGCACTCATCTTCCCAATTCATTATCAAATCCAACAAATTTACTTTATCCTTATCATTTACATCCAAATCTACTTCAACAGACAACCACTTAAAACATAAGACCATATGTTCAGGCATTCTGCAATTTAAAAATGAGAATTATAAGAAAATAAGGAAGAAAAACAAAAAAAGCCCTAATTTATTGAATTCAACCAATCAACAAATCAATAACAAATTAAATACAACAATTCAAATTAAAAGTCCAACAATTCAACACAATTGCCATAGTTTCGACCCTAATATTGCTAGTTTTCGACCAATTAAACCAATTCAACCAACAATTCAACACTCCATTACCAAAAGCCCTAATTTTGTTATTAGAATTCAACCAATAACAAATTAATAAAGCCCTAATTTTGCCCTAATTTTCGACCCAAAATAATTCTATTACTAACAACAAATCAAAACTCCATTATCAAAACCCTAAGTTGCAAACAACAACAAAAAAAGCCTAAAATCGCACGACAAAGACAATAGAACAAGAAGGAAGCAGGAGAAGGAAGAAGCCATACCTGTGAAGCTTCGAAGGAGATGGCAGGTCACAGTAGTTGCAAGCTGGCCGGAGACAAGTCGAAGGAGAGGGGCTGAGAATGTAATGATACTCGAAGGAGATCAGTGGCTGGGTATAGCACTCACACTTTGAATGAACTGAAAAGGTCAGAGACAATTGAAATGCTAGCTTGTTGTTCTCGAAAATAGATGGTAACGGTGGACTAACATTTTGGTGTGTTTAAAGTTACGAAAAATTTAAACGCAAATGTTAGACCTTATTATGTGGAATTTTTTTTAAAAAGTGTTACCATTAATATTTTATGATGAAATAATATTAAAAAGTGCTATCATTTAGAATTTTTTCTATTTTATACTAATTACCAAAGAATATTAAAAAACGATTAAAAATGATGAAATAATGAAAATAGTTTCTTTATTTGATAGGTACCAATTACTAGGTAGTACAAAGCAATATAGATCCTCTATGTATTTGGTTTCTATGCAAAAACTATATTAAAACGGAAATTAAATGTCATTAAAAATATAGTATAATTATATGCTTTTGAAGGTTAACTAATGTATATGGTCAAACAAAATCACGTCAATTTGTTACATTTTATTTTACCATATAGATTTTTTTAAAGTTATCGATATCAATAATATTAAAGTGTCAAAGGTTATTAACTTTTCCATAAATAAAATAGAAAAATTTGCCCACTGTAGAGTTTGAAGCCACGACTTAACGAAATCTTTTTTTTTTTTGTTTTTTTAAATAATATCGGAATCTTAGTTTAATTGCTAATCACTCATGTGGAGTAATTTGGTAATATATCAAGGTGTTGTGCTCCTGAGCTAGACGAGTTTTTGTTACAATTAATAAAATTACTTAGAGCATAAAGCTCAAATTAGCTAAACAATCAATATACTAGAAGAAAATTATATATAGTCAAATAATAAATCGATTAAAAAATATATAATTAAATAACTGATATACTAGTAAACATTAATAGTCGAATTGTTCATCAAAGTTGGTGGTATAATCTTATTTTCAAACTAACTATTATTTTTTCCCAATAATCTTCATGACTAGGCAATAAAAAGCCTTAGTTGAAGAAGTTACACCGAAAAAAACAAAAAATTTATTTGAGAATCGAATTTCATCTCAATTATAATAAATAACGAAAAATATTGCCCACCGTGGGAATCGAACCCACGACCACAATCACCCTTTGATTAAGAATGCTAACCACCCATGTAGAGTGGTGGGGTATTATAACCCAAATATTGCGCTCTACCACTGAGCTAGGCGGGCTATTTAATCATTAACATCAATAAAACTATTTAGGCGGGCTATTTATATAACATCAATAAAATTAAAACATTCCATTCTGCAAAGTTTTCTAACCCTATTTTATTATATTTATTGCATTTGACTTTTAATATAATTTAATGTCTTATTGATCAATTAAATACTTAATTGTACACATCTAAATCTAAAAATTATAAAAAATTAATAGTATGAAAGTATGTAATTAGACGATCCGAATAAAATTTCACTTGACTATATTTTTTCTTATACATTAACCGTAATATATAAAATAAGCTAAAACGATTAAAAATGTATTTTTTCCTGCATATGGATCATGCTCTGATATGATGGATTTTCTTACTTCACACAAAAACAGTTGAACATTTTTATTTCCCATGAAAATATCAAACTTTAAGTACTTGCAAATTCTCAAATCACACAAGAATCTGACTCCTTCGAGCCAGATTCCAACACACTCGAATAACATAAATCTATGCTCACTTTCTTGCAGTTGAAACTGTTGAATATTCGATTATCCTACGTTATATTCTATATCACTTTACTAGCCCTCTTGAATATAGTTAGTCGGATAATTTAGTTGTACTCGGCAGTCTTTTGCCTCGAACAAATGAACTAAACAAATGCAACGCCCTTGATGGCTGCGCGTAAGGTACCATGTGTGCAGCTCCCCTTACAGTCGCAAACGTCAGTAAGCCTCCGTATTCTGTTGCCCATCCTCCTACCTGTAATTCGAGTGCGCTGTGCTGCCTTAGTACTTCATTGTTTCTAGAATAATTTGCGCATTACAGCCTTAAAATTTAACATATTTGTAAATTACAGACTCAATGTTCATTTTTTACGAATTACAGCCACCAAAGTATCAAAGTTCAAGCCAAAAACACAGGACACTTAACCTAAAATTCCGACCAACAAAATGGTCGGAATTTGGTGTTTTGGCCAAAACCTGTAAACTTTGATACTTTGATGGCTGTAATTCACAAAAAAATTAACATTGAAAGTGTTAAACTTTAAGGCTGTAATTCACAAATTATTCTTGATTTTACTTTGTGAATAAGAAGAGAATGATGTGAGACAGTTTACCTGTCCTTTGTGAAACCATGCTCCATAAGGGACAGTGGCCTTGAATTTAAGGTCGTGTGCAAGCTCACGAACAAGGGTGCGTGAGCCAAGCAACGGCACGACAGAATCTTGGTCTCCGCTGTAGACAGTACAAAAGATGTTAATACGTTGTGATTATGAGTAATCAGACTAACGATTATCAGGATGTTTGAAGTTTTGTCGAGTAATTACCTAAACACCCAGATAGGAATATGATGCAAAAGTATCCTTTTGAGGAGAGGAAGCATATCTAAACTACCATCAGTATCACTGTAATTCAGATTTCTGTACAAGAGAAGTATAGTCAGAATAATCTAGGGGTAAATCAGATTAAGAAGCATTGCGTAGTATTCAATTCAATACCGGTTACTATACCCTGTCGTATTCTAAACTACCATCTTCGGTATTTCTCGCCCTCTTTCTAAGTACCCTGAGTTTCAAATTTCGATTTTCCTTACCGGTTTACTATACCCCGTTGTAGCACATGCTTATACAATTCTCAAAAAAATTTGTCAGTGTATAAAAATAAAGCTACTAAATCAGATCATCAGAAGCCGTGAAACATGATTCGCTAGTTAATTCGCCTTTTGAATTCGTGATTCGCTCAAAATGGTTCAAAAATAGCTTAAAACTGACTATAATTCGCTTTTTACGATTCGCGATTTGCAACATGATTAGCGAATCATGTGACACTGATCAGTAGACAGAGTAGTTTCATAGAGGTATACACACCCGCTGCACATAGACCATGGATAAGGCAGGTTAGTTCGATTAGCATGAAGTGCTTTCTGTACTTCGGGAAGATTGAAGTAGAATCTCCTTTCGTAAGTCATACAAACATCGACTCCCATGCTCATTTTAGTAGCCTGAAAAAGAAACAATGTTCATAATTAAGAACAAAAATCAATTCGTTCATAATGAATATCTGACCTTTCTTCAACTCACCATCTTTTTAAGCCGCAGTTCTTGCTCCACAATAGATGGATAACAAACATCAAGAATAACATCGTAGTTGTTAATATAATCACCAACAATGTTGTTTGCTTGTGATATTGCGTTGTTGCAAGAATCGGATTCGTTATGAGGACTTGGAAAAGTATAGTCCTCAAAATTACATTGATTCATGATGGTAAGGCCAATTTCATCTGATATCATTCCATGGGACCAGAAGTACTCGTACGTTGCGGGAACATCCCTATCGAGTTTGAGTAATGGATTACCAATCTAATTCGCAAAAGAGAAAGCAAAACAAATCGACATGTTAGTTACATTGTAAGATGTGGAACAAAATAAGAGAGGAAGCGAAATGTCACAAACTTACGGCAACTCCTTTCAAGCTGAGCTTGGACGCTCTTGAGTGAGCATTATAGTCCAACACGGCAACAGCTAGTTGTGGTATGTAATGCCCTGTCGAATAAACACTGGCCCATGTAAGTTGCAACAGGTCAAGCACGGAGAAAGTACATAAATGCTCTACAATGATAAAAAAAAAAAAAAAAAAAAAACTCTGATTTATCGTATACTTCCTCTGCGTTTTAATAGTCATAACATTTCTACCAAAAGCTCTCACGTGTTTGACATAAAGTTGCAACTAGTTAAGTACGGAGGAACTACAAAAATGCTCTATAATGATCAAAGAAAAACGAAGGGTAAAAAGCAAACTCGCTAAAACAAACCTGCATAGCTCTCCCCGGTGAGAAACAAATCTCTTGATTTGAATTCGGGAAACTTCTTCATCCAATTTACAAGAAATGTGAGCATATCCTTAGCTGCAGAAAATGCAGGAGTTTGATTTAGTCCAAGCAAATGCTTCATAGTCCATAGCATAGTGCAAAAATAAGGCCACGTTGTATCATATCAGTCTCTTTGTAAAGGTTTTCAGATATACCAAACCGATATTAGCCGCATTGTCTAGGTGTTAAAAAACGCATTTTAGGCCGTATCAAAAGATATCTCATGAATTTTGGCCGATATATGGCTAAAACAACAGCCGCATCACTTCTGTTACCGCATAAATATATCGTTACAATATTTTTTTACACTATGGAAGATAGTCATAGACCATACCTGAGGCAGCATCTCCAGTATTATAATCAGATGATGTGTTTGAATACGACCATCCCACTCCGGCAGGTGACTCAACAAACAAGAGATTTGAAGCTGCACATAAGGAATATCAGATTAGCCTGTCTGAATCTTGTGTAGTATTTAACAGCAAAACATGAATTCAACTAAAAAAAAGTTCCCACCTTTATTCCAAGACATGGAATTCCTCCTTAGGCCTCTACCATCACCTCTTGGGAAAAAAGGGCCCAATTCTGTAAATGCACCACCACCCATGGAAGAGCAACCAGGCCCTGCATATTATTCCTTGTTTTGAGTTTTCAAACTAGTAGTATTTGCATTTTTTCCATTATGGTTAGCGTAATTCTCGATGGAGCCAAAGATTTATACTCCTTTGTTTTGGATTATAATAAACTACGCTAATGACTCGTTAAATGGACTTTCTTGTTCATAAAGTTACACATCATGTTTGCTATCAACGATTCTTCAGAAATAATCTCTTTCTTTTGAAAGGATACAAGGGTAGAGTTACATCCAATCAGAAACATGAGTTGGCCTAATAGCTGAATATTTTTTCTTTTATTACCACTACAACAAACATTCAATTCTCAACATTCACGTGAATGATTAAATTTCATTCCTCTTTTCTATAGAGATTCTCAGCCATACTCCAGAATAACTATAATAGCAATAAATTCAACTAGGATATGTTAGAGAATATAACATATCATGGACCTCAATCCTCATCTTTTGGTTGAGTCGGTTCCTTGACATGGTATCAAAGCTAACGTGACAAGAGGTCACGAATTTGAATCTCAACCACCCATAATTTAAAGTAGAATATTAAAAGACTGTGCACATCAATAGGCTCTCGGGTGAAAAAATGTGCTAGAGTATAAGACATGTCCTAGAGCATAACCATCAGCTTGCTTTTGGTTAGATAAAGGAATTAAACTACAGTAATTAATAAATCCCAAGATTTTCCACTAAAAGAGGAAACAAAGAAAAACACAAAAGCACCCAACTTTGTCCTTAGTTGATTACAAAAACACACTCAAAAGTAAAACACCCTGCCATATTCAAACAATACAAAACAAATCCTTTAAATTTTAGTCCTTCCACAAGAAAACAAACAAAATCATTGGTTCTTGCACCATTTTCCAGATCCAAAACCAAATTTCTAAAATTAAAACAAATAAAAGTACTTAATCAAATTACAAAACAATAACAGTAAACTGATACTAGAAACTTCTAGAAACACTAAAAAGAGTGATAGAATCTACCTCCATTAAGCCAGAGAGTAAGGGGTTTATGATGAGGGTCATTTTCTGCTTCAACAAAGTAATAGAACAAGCTTCTTCCAGCCTTAACATCCACATCAATATACCCAGCAAATTGTTTGAACCCTACTTTTGGTTGGCCTGGTAGATTTATCACTAAGTCCTCCATTGGATACCCATTTGCTTTAATACCCACCATTAAAACAACCAACAACCACCATAAAGTAGCCATTTTTAGAGGATGTGTAGTTCTTAAGGGTAAAACCCAATTTGCAGTTGTGAAGGAAAATGTTAAATGTGAGACCTTTTATATAGTAGTACTGCTTAAGAGTCCTTGAATAAATAAATGCTAGAGTACAAGTGAAAAGATAAAAAGTTTAGTAGTAATATCATTTTCATTGGGAATTTATTGAATATACTCCTTTGTATTGGCCAAATAGCCCCATCTACTTTTGGAATGAAGATTAGTGGGTTAAGTATTGGAGTAATTAGAATCTCAAAAAAAAAAAAATATTGGTGTAATTAGAAATAAAGGAGAAAATACGGAGTAATCTTTCCTACACTATTTTGGTGCTTTCATTTTATGTTGTAGGATTATATCTACCTTGAGGATTTTATTTGACTACACGTATTTCTCTTGCCTTCTCTAGTACATGTATAATTTGTCTTTTTCTCAGACTTTGACTTTATGCGGGACGTTGAGTTGATGATCATGACCATGACCATGATCAGAAATTAAAGAGAAAATATAAAATTAAAAAACTAAAAAACATATATCCGAAAAAGAAATGATACACTATGAGGAACTAAAATGAAAAAATTAAGTGGAATAAAATAGTAGATAAAATATGGCGGTCACGCCAAAGAGGAACTTAATGCTTGGGCTATAGACCATGATTGCCTGACTGGTATCATTTGAATGAAAACTCTATTTATATTAAACTGTATATAATTGTCTAAGATTGATTCGATTAATTGAATCTAGATATAATTCTATTCGACTTTAAATAATTCTCATATAAAATACAAATTAAATTATCAACATATATATATACACACTAAATACTTTAATTCTACCCAAGATATCATATTCCAAATTCATTTAAACTTTAAATATACAGACTAGAGTTGTATAACATACTTCCTGTGTAACTTTTATTTTGCTATTTAAACATTTCTCTACAACATGTCATTAAACTTTTAAATGAACAAAATAAGAAAAACAATTAACACATAAAAGTCATAGCCGAATTGATTGGTTCAACACACTACACTTAGTGAAAAGGTGAGTGTGGGACCCACACTAATAATTTAATATCTTTAAACTGTCACGCCAAAAGAAGTGATAGGATAAGTGTAAGAGGAGGTGGGAAAATTATGATAAAATAGACTTTATTGTAATTTGTAATGCTAAAAAAAACTGAAATTCTGTTGAAGGAGATACACGTGACTGATGGGTCTATCTTCTTAGGGGTAGTGTGTGAGCTTTGTACTTACTTGTATTATTTAAAACAGATTTGACGATTCGATATTTATCCAACGTTATAATTAAATTCGACTTGATCTGATTTTAAAATAAATAGAAAATTATATAAAATTAATTTGGATACAAAATTCGATTTTAACTCGACCCGAAATACTTAGCACGAAATAGACTCCTTGACTCGGATGAACAACTATACTCCTTCGTCCCGTAGTCATATGGTTATAAGTATTTTTCCTTTTTAAATCATTTTAATTTGCTATAGATTTTCATGAAAATATGCCATTATTTTCTATTTATTTACATCCTTACTTTTTTTAATATCATTTATACAATTTAAATGATTATATTATTTTTTTAATTTTCATGCAAAATATAATTGTGGCAATTTCTTAGGAACAAAATAAATATGTAATTGTAACATTTTTCGTAAAAACCCATTTCATCTGTGCCTACTTATTTATTATTATTTGCTATTTACGTCCATCCCATTTATTTTACATAATTTTTATTTTTGAATAATAATTTACTACTTTTTTTAATTTCATTTATATATTTAGTACTCTATTAAATTCATTCACAATTCTTATTAACTATCCATATATAAAAACATTAAAAAAAATCCACATTTGTGTAGAAATAATAATTTTCTAGATGTTTGGGTAGTATCAGTATCATGTAGGGATGGTCATGGGTCAAGGACCCTGTTAGACCCGCCCCCAAGCCGTCCCTTTTTTAAGGGTCTGGGTCTTATTTTTCGAGACCCATCGAATTCAAGTCGGATTTGGATCCAGAAAATATTTGACGGATTCGGGTTCGGGTCTCAAGGTGCAGACCCGAACCCAGACCCGACCTCGAGACCCAAACCCTAGACCCACCCCTCAGACTCGGACTCGGACCCTATACAATCAAATATTTTTTTTTACTTTTTAGTAATTATTTTGTATTTGAATTTCATGGACTCGAACAAGTGTTTGTAATACGATATTAAGTTGCTTACAAAAATACAAAAAGACTCACAAAAGGTTCAATTTTGACAATCAAAGAGACTTTGTTTAAGACTCATTAAGAATCCATCAAGGACCCTAGACCCGTCAAATCTAAAGGGTCTGGGTCTGAATCTGAAAATTTTGAATCCTTAGGGTCCGAATTCAGATTTAAATCTATAAAAAATAAAGGATCTGGGTCCGAATCTATCCAAACTTGCCATGACCATCCCTAGTATCACGTAATGTTTACGTTAAGAGGGCAGTATCTTTTTAGGATTCAATTTCCATGTCACGTTTTTTGTTTTCTGAAAAAAGTCACAAATAACTTGTTCGGCTTTTGTGGAACGAAAAATGGCAGCAAAACTGTGAGAGGAAATGATACTTAGGAAATTTTCAATTATTGGGTCTTTTGTTGAATACAGTAATTGCTTTGTATTCATTTTTTAGTTTTATATTGAGGTGATCTTTTCGTGAAACGATTTTAATTGGTTTAGTTTAAAGTATTTTTGAAAAAATTTATATTTATTTGTCTTTTTTTTAAAAAACACTTTCTAGGAGGTCAGTTTTCTTTATTTTAATGTTTTTTTTATCGATGAATCGTTAAAATAGACCTATTTCATAGTGAGACGGTTGCATACAAAACCAATTATTTTTTAGTTATTATTTACTTTTCAATAGAATAGTCAAAAATAGTCTATTGAATTGATTACCTCGGAGTAACATATTAAAACTGTCAATTTTTGGTGTCGGTTTTGGTTTGATAAACTTTTTTCGATTTTTTGGGTTGGGTTGTTTTCGCATTACAATCTTACTTATTATGATTTTTGAATTCTGAGTTCTGACACATTCATGTTGATTTAAAATATGATAAAAAAATTATTATAACTCCCTTTTAGCTATTTATTTTTCATTTAAAATTTTTTTTGTTTGCTTCATTAACATTATTAGACTGATAAATGATATTATAATCTTGCTTAGATTAAAATACTAACTACAAATTTATTTCACTCCCTCATTCAACTAACTATAAGTTTATTCCACTCCCTGATTCAATTCAATTCGAATTGTCATTACACCAAAAATTAAAATAACATAAAAAAAAAAGTTTTTCGAAGTACTGATTCTTAAAAATTGGGATGTGGAGTGTGTACTATGGAGTACTAATTTAGATCCCACCTTCAATCCTAATTATAATTACATCTTTTATTTTTAAATATGCTTTTTACTTTTACAAAAAGTAGGTCTAAAAACTTTATAATATAGTATTAATTTTCCTAATAAATAATATGTATCAAATCAAATGATACTTTATATTTTATTTAGAATATTTTGTAACCTTTTAAATATTAAATTAATTTCACAAATTATTATAAGAGACGGTCTTCCGAGAGACGCATTAGATATATGGGCTAAATAGCCCAATCAATATAAATTAAAGAGAAACAAAGAAAGTGAATTTTTTGTTTTAAGATCGTTACTTTAAGAGACCATCACTCATAAAAATAGCTAAATTAATTTTATTTAATATGTCATTTATCAAACGTACCCAAAATCATTTACCCAACTCACCCTAGGGCACCCTCACCTAAACATCAGCCCCCACCCAAGCCCAACCCAACCCAGCCCATGCCTCCATCATGATTAAGACATAAAAAGCAGGTCATGTGCTTTTATATTTCCTAATTCCTAGAGCCCCGTCATTTTTATTTAGTATTAGAGACCTTTTAAGTCTAGGCGCTCTCTCCATCATCACTATTCCCTCAATTTCAATAAAAGATGCTACTTTGTACTTTGAATTAGGACAAATTATTCTATAAGACAATCTTATTGAAAAATGTATTTTATATTTAAGTTAAATAATTTATTTAATAATAAATTATAATAATATAGGTTTATTAAAATATTAAAATGTATAGATATAATTTAAAGAATTTTATAACTTATTATCCAAAAATAAAATGAAATAGACTAAAATGAAAAATAATGCTAAATGAGTTAAATAGAGAGAGCATTTAAAAGTCTACTTTGTAGGAGCTAATCATATCTATTTAAGCTCCAATTACAATTAGTTTGACTCATGGGGTGTTTCATTAACCACTTATAAAAGATAATTGATTAGGTTTTTTTAATTGGTTTAACCAACTGATTTTAATATTGCTACTAATTTTAAACATGCTACTCTTAATTTTGAACAAGCTGATAGGAGAAATTTATTCAAAAATAGTCGATTCATAATAACAAACTGATAGGAGAAAGATCGTATCGTACTCATTTGGATTAAATCTCATTTAGGTGAACGGGTTCTTCGGCATATTGCTCGTACTACCACTTCTCAATCCACATGGATTGCCATTGAAAAATACTTTCAATCTCAAACCAAAGCTAAATATCATCATCTCACAAATCAACTCCGCACTCTTCAAAAAGGCTCTTTATCTATGTTTGAATACATTGAAAGGAAACGCAACATTGCTGACAGTTTAGCAGAATGTGGCCATGTTGTATCCGCTCTTGATCTCATGCAATCTATCATTAATGGTCTTGATGTCTCTTATCAACCATTCAAATCAGCCTACAAACTAAATCGTATTTTAATGGTACTTTACTCCAAGAAGAAACTGATGTTACTTCTACTAATGATGGTTTACTTCCCACCCCACCTCCATCTGTCAATCTTAGTCATTCTTATCATCGTCCTTCCACTACCACCATAGCTTCTAATAATCGTTCCTATCACACTCACTCTCCTACTCCCCATCATTTATCTAATTCTCTAAAAACTGCTCACACTTAGCGTGGCCATACAACAAGTAATTTTCGTCCCACTTATCAAATTTGTGACAAGGTTGGACATATTGCAAAGGATTGTTATTATAGAACCAACCTAAACTCTTATCCTACAAAACATACTAACCCCTCTCGTCCTCAACGACGCCAATCTCCAAATGCTGAAGCATTCTTTGCATCTCCATCTACTATTGTTGATCCTTCTTGGTACCTAGACTCTGGAGCAAGCCATCATGTGAGCAACCAACTTGACAACCTTTCACTACATTCTGATTATTCTGGCGAGGATATACTCACCGTTGGAAATGGTATGACTCTTCCTATTACTCATTGTGGCTCCAGCATTCTGCCTGTATCTCCTTCCCCCTTAAAACTATCAAATATTTTGATTGTTCCTCGTATTACTATAAATACTTTCATCCTCATTGTTGCTTGGTTAAGAATTTACAGGGACAAATTCTACTTAAAGGCCACGTTGAGCATGACCTATATCGTCTTCCACAGGTCTCCTCCTCTACTCCTTGAGTCTATCTTGGAGAACGTACTTCTTTGGTTGGTTGGCACAGGAGATTAGCACATCCCTACTTAGTTGTTCTCAGGAAATTAGTTCATAAGTTTAATCTCCCTATCTCTTCCAAATATTTTCCAACTGTTTGTGAGCTTTGTCAATTAGGCAAAAGCCATCGCACCCCTCTCCCTGCTCTTCATACTTCTAGTTCTAAGTTTTTTGAGTTGGCTTATTCTGATGTTTGGACTAATTCTGTTCTATCAATAAATGGTCATCGATATTTTGTTTTATTCTTAGATGATCACTCTAAATTTATATGGATTTATTTTATGACACAAAAATTTCAAGTGTTCTGTATTTTTCAACGGTTTAAATCTAGTTGAAACTCAATTCAATACCAAAATCAAACAACTACAAACTGATTGCGGTGGTGAATAACATAATGTCTCAAAACTCATTGAATCTCTTGGAATTATACATTGTGTCTCTTGCCCACATGCTCAAGAACAAAATGGCACTGCTGAACGCAGAAATCGAATAATAGTTGAGAAGGGGCTAACGCTTGTTGCTCAAGCTTCTCTTCCTATGCTATTTTGGGAACAAGCCTTTCACACAAGTGTTTATCTCTCAAATCGTACCACAACTCCTATTCTAGACCACAAATCTCCTTATCAAACCTTATATAACAAAGTACCAAAATACAACTTCTTAAAAACTTTTGGTTGTCTTTGCTTTTCATATCTTCGCCCATACAACACTCACAAACTAGAATTCCGATCTCTACCATGCCTTTTTCTTTGGTACAGTTCCAAACACAAAAGGTTTTGCTGCTATCATATTCCTACCTCTCAAATGTACATTGCTAGACACGTCATTTTTGATGAATCTCAATTTCCATACCTCTCGCAAATGGTATTAACAGAAGACTCTCAATCTAGAACAAGTAATTCCTATACTCAAGCAATAGCTACACAAAGTCAAAGCACTAATATGGATAGAGAATCTCCTTGATTATATCTCCCTTAATCATAGTTATTCTCCTCCTTAATTATTTCCATCAATTAAATAGAATTATTCTTGTTGCTATTATAGTTGTATGTAATTATCTCCTTCCTATGTTAGTTCTTTCTCTTACATGTATATAATATAGATCATGTACTCATACAAATAAAATAACAGAAGTTCCTCTTATCAAACCTACTATTGCTATCTTCTCTATAAGGCTTATAATGATCACATAATGAATTTATGTGGAATAGACAAAACTCTATGGAGCGGTGGTTCTTAACATGTACAAAGTTACAGGTAAACAAATCATTATGACTCGGAAAAACCTCATAACTTAAGCTACATTTTATGATTTACAACAACCAGTGCTATATCGAAAGAATGTTCGAGTAGCAAGGGCACCAAAATCTCTACAAATTCAACATCAAATGTATGTAGTTAAATATAACCATATCATATTTCGGAGTACAACCGAGCTAAACGAATCGAATCGAACGGAGTTGTTACCCGCAATTCGCGCTGTTTTTTACTCATCGGTCTTCCTTTTCCTGCTTTTTCTCTATTAATTCTCACATCAGCTAAACCCCAAGTACAACATTTAGTTTCCAGATCAAGAGAAACTAGCCTGAAAACACCATCGTTCTCACTAGCTGAGCTGGCACTTTCATCGAGGTATTTGACATATATATTCCTCTCTTTGAACCTGTCGAGTTCCTCTGGAATGCGAATGACTCTCTCAACACCAGGAGACGACACCTAAAATGATCAGAAAAGGAGAAAAGTCGGAAACTATTCGCAATCTCTGATAACAGTGTGTTAAAGACTAAAACTAATCGAAAAGCACTTCGGTTTTCTTGTTTATTTAATGTTAAATAGTTATTATCAGTGAAGCAGAAAGATCCATATTTCTTTGGCTGTAGAAATCAAAATTGCCCTTTAAACTGTCGACACTCTTCATTTAATGTCAAAAAATAGAACAGATATATATCATCAGATCAAGAGTTTAAACACCCTCTTTTCTATCTCAGTTTTAAGACATAAGGATATTATCAATGTTGATGCAACACTAAGTTTCATAACTACTTGCCATAATTTCAAGAATGCAACAAATTCTAGAACAACCCATCTTGTATGAGACTGTCTCACCGTGACACAGGTCCATACAAAAGGCCCATTAGTAAAAAAACATAAAAAAAACAATGAAAACTGAATCACAAATTGTTGTGAGAGATGGTCACAAACGCAATATATGGGCTAAATAGCCCAATTAGTACAAATTAAAGAGAAAATAAAAATGTGGGCTTCTTGTTTTGAAGTAGTCTCTTTGAGAGACGGTCCCTCACAATAGCAGCTGAAACTGAATTCCCACTTGAACAAGAAGCGTTTTTTTTTTTAAATAGTTTGGGCTGACCCAGCTGAAGTAGCCTCATGGTGAGACGGCTTCAATAGAGAATTAGAGGCACAAATTCTTGTATGAGATGGACTCGCCGTGAGACGTGCCCCATACTTGGGTTAAATAGCCAAATAACAGAAACTTTTAGCATAATAGACCTTTTGTATGGACTCGTCTCACGATGACTTGTTTTAAGTTATCATACAATGCAGCGCCTCTTGTATGGACTCGTCTCACGGTGAGTCGGTCTCATACAAGAGGCGCTGCACTGTATGATAACTTAAAACAACGAGCAATACAAAACTCCTTATGCAAACAAAGTGATCTTGTATATCATCTCCAAGTTGAAGTTCTATCTTTTATGGAGGATGAGCTAAAAAAAAAAGGGAACATTTTTCCAATGCAAAAAGCAGAAAACAAGTACCTCTAGATAGATATTCTCAGGTATAGTTTTAGCTACTTCTGCTTCATCTAACTGAGCCCTGTATGCTGTAGAGAACGCTTCAATGTCAGATATGCTCGGAGAACCAGACCTGTCAAATGTGGTGCTGTTACTTACAAGGACTAAACCTTCATAATAATCAACTTGCACTACAATGAAACAATTCAGATAGTAGATGTAAACTAGCAACTGGAAAAATAAAAGCAACATAGATTATAGAACGGAATAATTGCCTATTTAAATATCTTCTATCACAACTGAAACCAAACTTCTTATGCTTAATAATTTGACAAAGATGTTTTTCGGTCCACTTAAAACAAATCTGCACATGTAGGTTCATGAAGAAATGGACATAATTAGATAATTACTTGGTAGAAATCTTCTCGATACGAACTTGGATTCTCGCATTTGCTAGGGTTCTGAAGGCATAAATTCCCAAGTCACCATCAAAGGATTTAGTCACTTTTTCGGCTATTGCTAATGCTTCCTTATCCCACCATGTACCGGCAAGTGATATACCACCCCCTTCAGCACCATCTCCCGCCTTCACCAAAATTAACTCAGCTAGACGGTAATCAAAATTCAAGACATCTACAATTTCGAGTCACTAAAAAACTTACATAAACTTCAGCGTTCTCCTTTGCATATTCATCATCGAAGTAATCCTCGTCATCATCTATGAATTCCTCTACAAATCAAACAAGGGGAATCCATTCAACTAGCTATAGCTTCAAGTAACAGAAACATTATCAAATAATCAAGACAATGAATTTGTCATTTGATGCAAAAAGAGATCATAGCACTAGCTTCCCTTTGTCCCTAAATAATTGGCCATTTTACTATTATAGACTATCCCAAGAAAATCAGCCACAAAGCAAGATTGGAGGTCAAAGGGTATAAGCAAAAGCTTGAAATAGATTACTAGAATGTTAGAAGATCTTAATTATCCTTTTTCAAGAATGGAAACAATAACATCAGCAGGACCGTTAACAAAAACATCAGCATCATCATGTCAATCAGTATGGTTACCAGAATGTTAGAAGATCTTAATTATCCGCAGCAATTATCAACCACAAATGTTACAATTGAGTGGTTCCACTCACTAACAATCTTGTGTTTCAAGGATGATAGCAAGCATATGGATAGTCGAATCCTTTGTATTACAAATTTATCAAACGTGAGCAATTTGAGATGCAATTTTGCAAGTTTCTTGGCGCTATTGCGGAGATAATGACGAAACCATTGAACACACATTTCTTTAAAGGACTTTAGTACATGCTTGAAATCATCATATGCAATGTGTAAAGGTCATTCAAGTTTGATGGGCATATTGTAATCACTACGCTTTAATTGGTTAGTACTCCGCTTAAATGGTTTACATGCTAGGGTATTTTAAAGATTCTAATCACTACTATAACAACAATGTAAAGATTTAGTCCCTCTAGGATCAACTACATAAACTAAAAACAAAGGCAGAGATAATAATAGTAGAAGTAATACTTAACACTAGTCCACAACCAATAAAATCAATTCCACCCATCAATTACCTATATTTTCTTTATCCACTCATTTCTATCTATTGTTAATTGTTGTATGCTCCAATAAACTTTGGCCTACCTCTTCCTCTTCTAAGCTCCAAAGTTTCAACCTTCCATTGTTGTATTTTTCGGTCTTCTAAAGATTCTAACAATGAGAAGCTATAATTGTCCATGCCCAATAGAGACAAAGATTTATGATTCATTGGTCTCAGATTATAATGAACTAATACTCTTGAAATCAAAGGTCAAAAGACTCTTGTTATTATATACATGAACTTCCAAACATCATCAAGCCTAGAGCCAAATGGAAATAGAACTACAAGCACTACGAAATTTAGATTGATGAAATGCGAACAAAAAAATCAGAGTAAAGTGAACCTTTCAATAACAATATTAGTTTTTCTCCTTCATCATCATCACCAATCAATAATCATCATAAACATCATCATTATCATACCCGGTACATCCCGCTCATAGAATTTAGTTTTTCTCCTTCTAACTTGCAATTTACTTTTATACATAGTGTTAGTATATAACATATATTGGGACATCAACCATCAGCTTAACGCTTAATCATTTGGATGAGGTCATGGGTACGAATCTCAATCAACCTTATTTAAAGTGGAATATTTAACGTCGGATATGAGGAAGGGTATGTGTTGCATCTATTCTTCTAATCTAAAGGACTCTCGTGTAAGGGGATGACTCTCGTGTGAGGGGATGTATTAGAGTATATAACATATTTAGACATATCAAAACCATTAGATTAAACTTTTGATTGAATTAGTTCCTGACACATACTAATTGACAAATTCCTGTTTTTTCTACAAGATAAACTACATTTGAGTAATGAACATTGTTTAAACATTAAAGCAAAGCGATATCTGGAAATTTCGAATGCAATATACTAAATAATACTAAACAAATTCAAATTATGCACACTTAATACCGACATATGGATTAAAAAGGGATAATAAAGAGAAGTAAGATGAAATACCATCATCAAAATCATCGGTGATTAAGAGTTCATCATCTCCTAAATCTTCAAAATCTTCATCATCATCATCACTTTGAATTACTTCTTCAATAATAGTTGGTTGAAAAGCTGAAAACTCAGGCGGGGAATTCTTCTTCTTCTTTGCGTATGTGATTGCAATTGAAGAACAAGATTTGTTCCTAAGGTAATAAAAGTGTATAGGGTAATTGCAAAAACCAAGAAGTAGCTTATCCTTGTTGTTTACTGGGTGATTCGAATTCGTTGAAGAAATCAAAGAAAGGTTTAAATTCAAAGTAATTAAATCCATTTATGTTGTTGGGTTTATCTGTTTGTGTAGAAAAATGCATTCAAAAATGGTGAAAGTGGATTTTTGTTGTAGAGTATAGTTCGATACTATTTTTTTCAGGGGTTCAGGATTTCTAATAAATAAATAAATAAATTAGTATGCTAAATTAACTTAAATTAACAAAAATTAATCCGAGTCTAGAATTGACAGACAAGAAAAAAAGTGACGTTACTACTTGCTCAAAAAAATTTACAAGTGGAATTCGAATTCTTGTTAATGGCACGCTTTGATCCTAACGCCATGAATATACGACAAACTCAACTAAATTAATTTTTAACTCTCTATTGTAATATTATTAGATTTTTAATATTTTTAAGTGTTGTCACTTGCCTCTCTAAACTACGGATTAGATTCACCCTAAATGTCAATGTAATTTTTAGGTTAATTAACCTTAAGTATATTTGATATCATTATACTTTGAAGAACATTATGTCTTGTTTTGTGTTTCGTGTTTTCGTAATGTGAGTTCTTGTTTTCATAATGTGAGTATGTGCTAAAAATTAGGGATGATTAAAATATTCGGTTATGCTTGGTTTAATTATGATAAAATAGTTGATTGTCAAACAGTATATGAGATAGTCATTATGAACATTATTTCTTGGCATGATGATACAAAATAAAAGCCTAAATACTAATATATAAAACAATTATTGTGGTCTTCAAAGTTAAAATCTCTTGATCTGCCTTAATAAGCCATCGATACACATTAATATATATAAGACGTCGTAAAAAACTTTGGTCAAAGTCAATATAGTGACTATTTCTTCCTTCTTTTGTTCCTGTAAAATTGTATTAGTATATAAAATATTGTTTGTATATTTGGTGAATAAAACAAAAACAAATTGATAAGAAATAAGTTGATGAGATTAAAAAAATGATAAATTTGTATATGGGATTGAAAAAAATAAAAAATTATTGCTAAATCAAGAAAAAAGCAAAGTAAATAAATAAACTAAAATAAAATGTGAAAAATTATTTAAGACGTAAAAAGTCCTAAATTTATTATTTATTAAGAAGAATTATGAATTGACCTAGTAATTAAAAGCTTTCTCTTTCACTACGTGACTGAGGTCAAATTCTGACAATTACTAGGAAGAACAATTCTTCCTGCCCTTTATTCTTACTCCGAAATTAAAAAAATATATTTTATCAACAAAAATGTAATCTTTTCTTCATACCCTAATTAAAGAAAGTTCAAGATCTTGATATTGATATGCATGTAGATCAAGATTGGTGAACGCTTAATAAGATGTTGAGATCATTGCTGATAGGGTGCCTTTTGTGGCAAATTCACATATACTCCAAAACCAAAGACTATAAATTTCGACGAGTTGCTTTACTACAATCCATTATATTCCGAAACGAAAAACTAACTATCTTTGCCTCAATCGAGAATGAACACACTGTTTCTACACAACTCGGTATACAATTTTCACAAGAAAAAAAGGACATCTATGTGCTATACCTTGAAGTCATTGTATTTCTAGCAAGAATTGGAACTACAAAGAAGAAAGAGAAGCTGTTTTAAGTCCAGATGGTGGTGGAGACAAAGCTGTTGCATTGTCTGTCCAGTTCTTCTCACCCCAATGCCACAACATGCTTTCCCAGAAGCAAAAATTCTCGAAGCACGTCTCCAGTCTCGGATCCTTGATCTTTATCTTCCAATGGCCGTCGGTGTAGTTTGCTTTCTCGGCCTGCCTACGATCCCATTCCAACGCGGCTTTCTGTTTAGACCGAAGGAGACAATATTTGTGCAAGTTTTCAGGCATTGCATCGTGCACCTTCCACCACGTTTTATGCGCGATGTCACTGGCAAACTCGTGCAATATCTCGTTATTCCAGTTGCAATCGTAATCACGAAAGCATAGCCATGGTTTCATGCCGAGGTAGTGGAGGACGTATAGAATTGGTGGGTCTGCACCAAATAACAGAGTTTTCATCTCTTTCTTTTCAGGCTCATCTCCCTCCCAGTAGTGCTTTAAGAAATTCATCCGCTTTGGAATTCGGTGCCACCATGTAAAGATCTCGTTCAGATAGCCCTGGTCTCCACCGTTGTATGATTCAATCTCGTTAATATGGTCCATTAATAATTGGAACGTACAATTAGACGGCTCGACAACCATAACTCCGGAGTTGAAAAGAGTTGCATTGTTCCCTGTCGCAGAAATTTCTGGAAAGCCGAAAAGGAAGTCGATATTTCGGAGTATAAGAAGGTCAGCATCTATGAATATGATCTTGTCATAGTCGGTCAGTTGCCAAAGGCGGAATTTGCTGTAGTTCCATTCATTATAAGCTTCTGGTTCGGCTTTTGGGTTCCTGATTCTTTGGATCGTATGAAGTTTCCAACCTGCAGCCTCGAGGCCACTTCGGTGATGATCACTGATTGTATCATCCACAAGTATGACTAAATCACGAGTTGAACCCGCCATTCGAATGCTTTGTGCTGCTGCAATGGCTCCGCATACGTACACATGTGCTGAGTGAAGGATAGTAGCGTATGCTTCTCGGGATGCAGTTCCGGAAGATAAATGATCTGTTTTATTGCTTAAGTTAGGATTTTTATTTGATTAAGCAAACAGCATGCAGCATATAGAACACTTAAATGATGCACACAAGGATTCTCGTGTAAATAACCATAGAAGACATATATTGATGCAGAATGTAGACTATAAAAGCAAAAACATCAAGGTAAAAGAGATGAAGGAAAGACGAAAGTGCATTTCGGATCACACACAGCTTGATCGAACCAACTCGAGTCGGTTTTTTTTTCAGATATGTTTAATTATTGCATTATACAAATAATTATAGAAATTTATGAATAAATCTAATAAATGCGAAATATAAATAGGAAATAAATCTAATAAATCCAATAATATAGTTTGGGTCCATTTGAGTCGGGTTATGTTTGGGTCTGTGATTTAGGTCGGTCATTTTGGTTCTCATCACTTACGGTCTAACTGGGTGATCGAGTTGGGTCAGCTTTTCCAATTCTAGTTACCAATGTGGAGTAGGAGTGTAGAACTAATGAAGCTAACCGATTTCCAATCAACATCCTAGGCTCGTCTCCAAAGGACAAAATTCTCTCTTGTTCTTATGAATGGTACCTCTGTTGTCTAGTGACAAAAGAAAAGCACATTCTCAATTTAGTTACTAAAAAGTCGAGTACATAGCTCGGCAAAAAAACCCATTTTCATACTTTTAAGCCCATACTTCGACACATAATCGTTTACGTGGAAAAACAAGGATTTACAGCATCCTCAACAAAATGGGTGGTGTATAAGCCACTGATTTTCTTGTTGGTTAAAACCTCAGCCAGCCATCTTGCTAAGATAGGGCATCCTCCTACAATCGACATTCAGAGCACAATGACCAACCTAGTAGCTCTTACATAGGCTCTCGCAAGGCTGGGAGGGATCGAATGTACGCTACTTTACACTTGCTATGACAAAGAGGCTCTATCCAATTGACTCTTGATAGCAAGCATCCCTCGACTTCACATAAATAAAAAAATGCATGATTCAAATGAATCGTTTTAATATAGTCCATTTTAATCCAGAAACAAAAGTATAACCTTCGCCCCATCTAGAATGGACAATAGGCTACAAATACTTTCAAACAGAATATCCACATTACCGTAACACCAAGAACGGAAAAATACCTTTCGGGTTGAGAGGAACTGCAAGCTCACATGATCCAACAGGAAGCTGAACTTTCTCTCTAAGGGTATTGAGATTGGGCTTGTAAAGCCATGCATTCCCTGCACGTGAAACAAGTTCCTTACAAGTGAAGAGATTTGGGATAGGGAAGCACTCAGTGACCAACAGTACGTGCACATCATATGACCCTTTTATAGAGGCAGCAAGTCTTGCTGTAGCAAGCTGCAAGTGCAGCCTCGTAACGTCTCTTGACCACTTTCCGAGTTTGTTGCAAGGCAACTTCACAGCAATAAGATCCATTCGTGCATTTCTGGGGACCTGAATACTAGGAAGAGAAGGACAGCCAGGTATATCAAAGTCTTCTTCCTCGTCAATCCACTCAGGATAAAGCGTTTCCCAAGTTATGTTTTTAGGGACATGGTCTAGATGCAAAACGAGATGCTCGGGAGAAGGTAACATTTCCTGCCAACTATCGAGTTCACTTTCCTCAAAATTTAATAGACCTATAGCCTTATAGTCATCTTTATCAGTAAGAGTTTCCAAGACCTCAGAGATGCGATTCCAATCAAGAGTTATATCAGATATATAGCGTCTGTCCACAACATGACTATCTCCTCTCCATCTATCAACAAAACTCATCCTGCACTCAGAAGAAGTAGAAATAAGAAAATTGCATTAAGTCAATAACTAAAAAAATAGTACAGAAAGGGCATGGACGTAAAAAGAGAAATTGGATCAAGGGGTGTATGATCTTAACAACGCAATTGGCTTGTTGGTTGGTCAAACAACCAAAAAAGTGTTTGGTAAATGACTTTTAAGCCAAAATAAAAAAGCTACTCCGGTAAGCTATTTTGGTTGACTTTTGGCTTGTTGACCCACTTTTTATTTAATAAACAGCCAACAGCCAATTGTCAAACACCCGTAAAACAAGGAAAGCTAAAAAAATTTAGATTACTACTTAACGAAACAAATTTATAGTTTTTCATTACAAAACCACAATTTCATTAAGTATTAAAACTTACTGATAACTGGAATGTGACAAATTTTCTGTATGCTGTAAGGATGGAGAATGAAAGAGAGTCAAAAATGTCCCAATCAAGATGACAATTAGGATGAGTTTTAATGGGTGAATTTTGCAGTTATAACTTCTATCCTGAAAAGAAGAATGTGAAGCCTTCTCTACATCTCTAATATCTTTATGCCTCAGAGATCTCCTTTTACTCGACTCTTCACTGAAAAAAAAACCCCAAAGAATAAGAAAAATTTTGGTCAGCAAATCGGAAAGGCAATCGTGGCCTTTGCCATTGAGTGAATCCATTTTCAAGAATACTTCTCAAAACCATATATAAATAGACCTTGAAAATGGATTCAATATCTCATTTATATATCAAATACAAGCAATACAATGATCAAGCTGTTTATATAAGTGCACTTGATGGCCATAAGCGAGATGCGAAATGGCATATACTCTCTTTAGTCTTCATATATCAAGTAAATATAAAACATAATGTAAACACTAAAGCAAAAGAAAATTGGCCGTTGCACAAGAAACGTAGGTTCGGTGATTGCTAATAGATAATTCCCGTTCTACATGAAAAAAATTAGCTCCTACTATACCACATTGTATCGGAACCGAATTTGAAGTTGAGTTAACGTCCATAAGCTAAATGCCAATAAGTACCCATTAATTTCTTCCAATAGCTTAGGCAACTTCACCAATTACTCCAAACTAACACACACACGGAAAACCGAGCAGCTTATCAATATTGACAACTGTTTGAGATTAGTGCTTCTATTAGTTCTATACTTGCATTTTCATCATTACACCTTATCAGCTTGAGTGAAAAACATAGCATTAACATAAAACCCTTCTGTCATAAACCAGTAAACAATTCCAATCAACAACATAATTACCAATTCCAATCAACAACATAATTAGCTAATAAAAAGGAGTAGGTTATTGCAAGGTAGCTCAACAAGCTTTTCCACGATCACACCAGCAACAATGTTAAAGCCTTACCCTCAATAATACGAAGCAACTATTTATACCAACACAAATTAACTAAGGAAAATCGTCAAAGCTTTTACACTCGTTATCGAGACCCTTTTTTCCCTCCTTGATCAAAATCACCTACAAATTTATTAAGCAACATGTAAGTCAACAACCTCTACACTAACCCCTCCGTGTCCTTTCCATCTCAACAATCTCTCATAGCCATTCACCCCACCACATATTGATGTACATTCGGGTGTTCTAGTGGGTTTCAATTATAGTATTTCGGGTTAGGTCAATTTGGATTTCTTTGTGTATACGTAAATATCTTGATAATCAAATTCATTTCAGCTCCATCAGAGTCATACCCGGTTTTGGGTTTAACCGAGACAAATTTGGACAAACTTATTTACTCCTTTCAATCAATAAATGACGCTCCAAATTCTCATTGAACCTCCATACATAAACTAAAGTTCCATAATTAGTTCATTAGAAATCTATAATTTGCAATTTCACTAAGAAAATACATATGTTTACAAGAACTAGAACTAGATTGCTAAATATCAAGTTGATCGCAACTTACACTAAAAAAATTTACAATCCCTGAAAACCAAATGGCTAGAACTCAAGAAATGCATCATAAAACCCATAAAACCCCATTAAAATAGCACACCAAGAATTCAAATTAAAGAAAGTAATTATCATTGTATAATGCACCGACACATAAATCATACCCAAAATTAAGCTACTCTTGATAAATATACTTATAAAGTGAACAGAAAAAAAGGATTAAAGGACTAACACTGAAGCAGAAAGACGATGGCGGGTCTCCACAGCTTTCGGGGATGAACCAATTAAACCTCTCATCTTTACACTTCTTGGGTTTTTTTTTTTTCTTTTGGGAAAAAACCCAAGTTTATATCTGATCAATCAAAACCCAGAAATTGCATTTCGCAACAGAAATCATTTCTGGCAGCAAAATGGAATACCCACTTACCCAGAAAAGAAAAAAAGCTGCAGTAAGATTTGGTGAAGTAAAGAAGGTTGGTACAAACTACAACTCAGAGTTCTAGGAAAGAGGGATAAAGAAATGGGATTGTTGGTAGACTGAAGGAAGAATCAGAAAATTTATGCTGAGAAATTGTCTGTATTATGGTTGAATTATTTTAATTAATAAGAGTAGTTTGTATTGTATAAATTGTTTAATTTTAATTTTGACGGCCTAAGAAGATGTTGAAGAAGTGGTTTAGTCTTTAGAGGAAGTATTTTAGATCATTCTTAATGGGGTCCACATACCACAACTACAAGGGAACATCTTTCTTTCATGACACTATTAATTTCTTGGGCATTTTTAAATTTCTTTGGTATTTGATGGGTCTAGTACCTTAATTATAGCCACTAATATTAATAGTTAATTCACTATGACACCGTCTCACGATAAAGTGACTTTAAAATAAAAAGACTATAAGTTAAAAATTTCTATTAATGGGCTATTTAATCCAAGTATGAGGTATATCTAACGCTAATACCGTCTCATACAAAAATTTGCGTAGTTAATTTGAGTGACTGATGTCTGATTTAATCAGATGAAAATTAATTTGAATAATTGACTCTGAATACGTTATTGGAAGTAATTGTTCAAAATAACTTATCCATACTAACAAGTTGTTTTAACTAACTAATTTACCAAATAATAATATTAAATGGTTTGACCAACCAATTGTTTTTGGTCAAAATAAGCTAAAATTGTTCAAAAATTATTTACCAAACACCTCATATGAATAAGTGTAAATTTTTATCATCCCTTTATTTTATTTTTATTTTTTTGTTATGTTTAGAATATTTCATACAAAGACAGAAGTTTAATCATGGTTTTTTATAGATATATAAAAGTTAAAATATATTCATTTGAGATTTTATTAAATTCTTCATGATGTATAGAATTTTAATACAAAATCAAATATATACTTTTTATAACTTTTTAAAACATATATATATATATATATATATATATATATATATATATATATATATATATATATATATATATATATATATTGTCACTCGATTTAAGTTTTGAAATATGAGAATACGCAAATGTAACCAACAAAATGAAATTGAGGAATTACGAGTATTGTTAGATAATATTTGAAAATTTAAAAAAGAAGATAAAATTACTTTGTTTGGTAAATGGATTTTTAGCTGCTTGTTGATAGGCGCCTTTTTGAGCACCTACATGGTCTATTTTTATACTCATTTTGGTGGTTTTTAGTGCCATTAAAAAGATTATATTATGAGTTTGATTGAGTAAGTTTAAATCATTTTGTATACCTTATATTTAATTTCTTAATTGTTTTAAGGCTTGTTTAGCTTTAAGATTGTAATCAAATTATTTTACGAAATTAAATAATTAACTAGGAAAATTAATTTAATTGACCTCTCAGCCTTAACAGCAATCAATTAATAATAATAGGTGACCCCAAAAGGTAACCTTAACTTGATATAACATAAGACTAATTATCCATTCAACCCAGTAATTATTGAGTTACAAAATCCACATTTGACAAAAGAATTAGTAGTACAAAGCCTGTTTGCCCATTTAATTATTATTGTTATTCTTAGTTCGTGCTCTCCTTTATGAGTATGAGTTACCATCGTCATTTTCTCTTCAAATAGTGTCTATAGTTTTTTTATGAGTGGGATACACTAGGTAAGATGATAATGATTCTTAAACCTTAATATTGTGACGAACAATTGCTATTTCATAGTTTACTTTTCTAGTAGGCATTTGATAAAAAGAGGAATTAATGCTAATGCTTCCTTTGAGTTTTACCCTTACTCGATATACGGCTTAATTAAGTTGGAGTTTGGTATTTTATAAATTTAGAGTTTAGAGGCTGAAAACTAATTACTTGTTAGTTGATTTTTGACTTATTATCGCTATAAATAGCTAAAATATTGTTTTGTAAATGAAAATTATTTGTTCTAATTTTTTCTATTGGTTTGCAACTCCCTACATTACCTCCGCCCTCCGCCATGACCGCGACCACCACCTATTAATTGCAACCCTTGGCTTCTAATCGCGAAAGCCCTTCCGCTATGGCCGCTAATCGCAAAACCTCCCTCTCTTAAGCTGTCAATTGTCGGTTTGTGTATGCGTGGGGGGCGTTCATGGGTTCATGGATTTCTGGGTTTTGGGGTTGCGTAGGGGGTGAGAGGTGAGGGGGTCTGCGTAGTAGCAACGTAAGGGGTAGGAATGAAGAGGCTGTCAGTGAAAGAATAGGTGGGGTTGTGGTGATAGAGTTGGTGGAGGGTGGTGAAAGAGTGGTAAGAGTGTTTTTTTTTTTTTTTTTTTTTTACAATTGATCTACAATTGTAGGTTATCAACAAGCCAAAACATGTTAAGAGGAAAATATTTCTCAAATATTATACTTTTATTATTCACTATTAATCAATTATTGGTATTATTGTAGAGAAAGTATTAAAAAAATTTATTATTTAGGATAAATTTCTTTTATAGTATTGCACATTTTTTAAATTTATATATTTTATGGCAATCACTTAAATACAAAAGTTAGAATTTATTTCTTAGTTTTAATACAAAACTTTTATTGTTTATACCTATAACAATAAATACCCGTCAAATTTACTCGTGTTGCCAATCTGGCCTACAACCTCTCTAATATTATTTGTGTATTAGCTATTTTTTTCCTTTATTTGTTGGCTAGACGCCACATGGTGTTCATTTTGGATTATTAGATCGGTTTCAAATTTTATGTTTCATGTCGAGTCAAAATTGAATTTTGTTTTCACCTAGATTTTTACATTATTATATCAGTCGGTCTCTTGAGAAACCGTCTCTTTGAGAGACATCTCTCAGGCCCAATTCATTAAATCTTAATGTCCACTTATGCATTCTTAATTCTATTAACAGTATCTTTAATGCCTACTTACAATATACTTAATGCCAACCGAAAAAGTGCTTAAAATGCCTACTTACAATATTCTTATGCCTATCAAGAAACTTAGTTTACTAGCCTACTTACAATATCTTTAATACCTATTTACGATATTCTTAATGTCCACCAAGTAAGTACTTAGGTACTTATAATATTCTAAATGTCTATTTACGATATTTTTAATGTCTACCGAGAAACTTACTCTATATTTTCTTTTTAGGCCAGCCAATTAAAAATGATTTCTCACAAAAATTTATGTTATTTAATACTCCTCCCATTTCCTAATGTTATTCACATTTAGAATATTATATTTTGGAGAGAGAAATTTGATTAAGATCTTTAAGACATATATAGATGATAAAATATATCATGTGATTCATCTTTAAGTATACTTTTTAATTATATATTTTTTATAATTTTTTATAACGCGTATTTAGAGATATCAAGACTTAAAGTTTACTTCGAAAACTATGTAAAAAATAAACAGCTAGTCTCTTGAGAGACTGTCTCTTTGAGAGAAGTATTTCAAGCCCAACCCATTTAAGATTAATGCCTACTTACCGTATTTTTAATGCCTACTTGCATTGTCCTTAATGCTTACTTATCGTATCCTTAATGCCTACTTTCGATATCTCAAATGTCTACTTACATTATTCTTAATGCCTACTTACAATATTTTGAAAAATATATAATTGGGCGGCCCAATTAGAGATGGTTTCTCAAAAAGACTATCTCTTATAAGAATTTGTGATAAATAAATAAGAAGAACATTAGAAAATGGAGGGGTATAATTTTCGATAAGGAGACGAAGTTAAAATTTGTTTATACAAGTTCCGATAAATATCTCAGATTTTGTTTGTACACCTATCAACACCGCTGTACTCGGCAAAATTGACCAACTGACGCCTTTTTTTATACAACTTATCTGCTGATCACTCTTGTATACTACTTCTTTCATATCACCCTCGTCAGTTGACGTATTCCCCTCAGATCCAGGTTCGTTCCATTTTTGTTTTCTATTTATGTAATTCTTTTTCTAATTAAAATGACTTCATTATATATTT
Source organism: Amaranthus tricolor (assembly GCF_026212465.1). NCBI lineage: Eukaryota > Viridiplantae > Streptophyta > Magnoliopsida > Caryophyllales > Amaranthaceae > Amaranthus > Amaranthus tricolor. Next base: position 30,442,340 of record NC_080050.1, on the reverse strand, counting down.
GTATATAAAGTATTAATTTTAATTGGTACCAATACAAACTCTAAATAAATTGGTTTGATTCTATGTGCGGAGATTTTATTTCTTAATTTCATTCTTCAAATGTTTGTTTTTTATTTATCTATTGGGTTTAAATTTTTTTAGAGAGGTTATATCAAAGAACTATGTAATAGTGGAAAACTTTTTCTATATAAAATTTTATTTGATTAAAATTATTATGTATTTGTTCGTTTGTTACTCAGTTGTAGATATCAAACGATATTTTTATCAATGAATTATTAGGTTTCTTTCGAGGAAAAAAAAATAGGTGTTAGTATTTTCTAAGGTAGAACTAAATTGCATTGTTGATAAATTATGGAATTGTTCATGTCCAAGGGATATGTGAAGAATTTAAGGAAGCTGAATTTAGGGTTAATGAATGTTTGTATTACCTTGAATGAATAATACAACCCTAATTTATACAACTGATTATGAGTTTAACTAAGGAAACATCTATTCCAGGAAATGAATATTACCCTAATATTACAAGATAATTAAGGTAACAAAAATATTGAGAATAAACTAAAAATATACACAAATATTCTGACACTCCCCTCAAGTTAGGATATAGGGTTTCCGATGCCTAACTTGGATAACGTAGTCTCGAAGGCTTCAGCTGGAACTCCCTTTGTAAGAATGTTAGCTAGCTGATCTTCTGATCTCACATGTGGAATGTTGATGATTTTCTTCTCCAATTTTTTCTTTATGAAGTGTCTGTCAACCTCCACATGTTTTGTTCGATCATGTTGGACCAGATTTTTTGAGATATCAATAGTTGCTTTATTGTCACATAATAACTTGCATGCTCCTGTTGGTGGAAAGTCGAGTTCGTATAAGAGTTTTCTTAGCCATAGGATCTTTGTTATTCCTTTTGCTACCCCTCTGAACTCTGCTTCTACACTTGATAATGCGACTACTTTCTGTTTCTTACTCCTCCAAGTAACCAAGTTACCCCCTACAAGAGTGAAGTATCCAGATGTAGATTTCTTACTGTCTCGATCGCCTGCCCAGTCAACATCTGTGTAAGCTACGAGGTCAAGGTGATGGTTATTACCAAAGAAGACTCCTATATCACTCGTGCCTTTCAAGTATCTCAAGATTCTTACCACTGCTTCCGTATGTGGAGTCTGTGGTAAGTGCATGAATCGACTCACAACCCCAACTGCATATGATATATCGGGTCTAGTATGAGATAGATAGATCAGTTTGCCCACCAATTTCTGATACTTCTCCTTGTCAGCTGGTTCTTCTCCAGGTGTTGTCTGGAGTTTATGATTAGCAACGATTGGTGTTTCTGCTGGTTTGCAGTCAAGCATACCTACCTCTGCTAACAGATCTAAGACGTATTTCTTTTGATTGATGAAGATTCCCTTCTTGGATTGAAAAACTTCTATACCAAGGAAGTACTTTAAGTTCCCCAAATCCTTCATCTCGAACTCCATGAATAATTTCCTCTTAAGCTCCTTTATCTCCCTTTCATTATTCCCTGTTATTACCATATCATCTACATAAATGATTAGACATGTGATCTGACCATTCCCTTTCTTCAGGAACAGAGTATGGTTGGAATGGCTATCTTCATATCCAAATTTCTTCATTGCTGTGGTAAACCTACCAAACCAAGCTGCTGGAGACTGTTTCAAGCCATACAACGCTCTTTTAAGTCTGCATCCTTCTCCTGAAGCAAATTCATCTGAAAAACCGGGTGGAGCATGCATATACACCTCTTCTTCGATCTCGCCATGTAGGAATGCGTTCTTAACATCGAACTGGTAGAGGGGATATTCTTTATTAGCAGCTATGGAGAATAGAACCCCGATGGTGTCTATCTTGGCAACCGGAGAGAAGGTTTCGGAGTAATCAATCCCATAAGTCTGTGTATACCCCTTTGCCACAAGGCGAGCTTTGTATCTCTCAATAGTTCCGTCTGCATGATACTTTATTGTAAAAACCCATTTGCAGCCTACTGGTTTTTTTCCTTTAGGTAGCATACACTTGTCCCATGTGCTATTTTTCTTTAAAGCCGAGATCTCATCTTCCATTGCTTCTTTGCACCTTGGGTTTCGGAGGGCTTCTTCAGTACTCTTGGGCAGAGAACTTGAGTATAGACCGGCTTGGAATGCCACAGCTGTCTGTGCCAAGTTACTTGTCTCTCGGTTAATAGGATATCGAGATCTCTGTGATTCGAATTCTGGATCATACCTTCTTGGAGGAACACCTCTTTTGCTCCTTGGAGGTAATTCATATCTGCAGGGTGAATTAACAACACCAGATATATCATCATTAGTTTGAGGGTCAGGTTCAGTTAATACCTCTTGAGTCTCACAGACAACCTCTTGATCATTAGATGCTTCAGACAAGGTAGGAGAGGCCTGAGGAGAAAGTAATACTATATTTTCCAGAGCAATGTCTGTGGGATTACCTACTTGCTCTTTGGAGTTCAGATCATTAGTTACAGAGTGTGTAAGCCAGCTTAAGTCATCATATGTAGTCTCCCCCTGAGGACGAAGCTGGGAGTAAAATTAGGAATCCTCGAAGAAGTCACTATCCATTGTGGTATACAACTTATTGTGAGTCGGATCAAAGCAGCGATATCCCTTTTGATTAGTACCATAGCCCACAAAGATACACTTAAGAGCTTGGGGTTCTAGATTATTCCGAGCAAGTTCGGGTAAATGGACATACATAGCACACCCAAAGATCCGAGGGGGTAAGGAGTGGAAAGAGGGAACATTAGTGTGGGTACGAAGGACTTCAAGGGGGGTTCTGAACTTAAGAGTTTTGGAAGGTAGTTTGTTGGTGAGGTAGGTGGCAGAGGCAATAGCTTCGGGCCAAAAATAAGATGGAACATAGGCTTCAAACATAAGTGCTCGACCTATTTCAAGGAGAGTACGATTTTTCCTTTCAGCGATGCCATTTTGTTGTGGTGTGTGGGGACAAGAAGTTTGGTGAATGAGGCCATGGGTGGTAAAGAAATTTTCCATATGTTGGTTCATGTATTCCCTCCCATTGTCGAATCAAAGTATTTGAGGTTTAGCTTTAAATTGCGTGACAATCATATTATAGAACTTGACAAAAACATCAAAAACCTCAGATTTGTGTTTCAAGAATTATATCCAACACATTCTAGTACAATCATCAATAAATGAAACAAAATATGAATAACTTTACTAAACTCAGAAGCAGGGCCCCAAACGTCAGAATGTATCAAAAAAAAGGTTCACTACAATGATTAAAACTAGGAGAGTAAGAATGTTTGTGACTTTTTGCAAGGACACAAGCTTCATAATCCAAGACTACATTACTTTTAGTTAATGACGGAAAAAGACGTTTCAGATACCCTAATGATGGATGTCCTAAACGTCGATGCCAAGTCCATAACTGATGATCAGAGAACCCATGAGCAAGCAAAGTGTGACCCGTTTGAATCGCCTCGTCCACATAGTGCAAACTATCTCGTTTAGTACCACGACCAATAATCCTCCCTGTCTAAGCATCCTGCACAACACAACCAGAAGAAGACATAAGCACAATACAATTTAATTTCCGAGTCAACTGGCTAATAGACAACAACTTATGAGATAAGTTAGGAATTAAAAGACAATTGTTAATTTTGAGAGAGGGAGAATGGTAACGGGCCCAGATTGATCAACACTACACACTCCCCATTAGCTGTTTGAATGTAGGTGCGGGTTTTTGGATTAGTGGATAAAAGATCACAAGGGTCAAAAGTCATAGTATCAGTGGCCCCGCAATCAAATATCCATTGGGAAGAAAAGCAAGGTTTACATAAGAGGCCAAGTTTATGTGTGTCACATGAGGTTTTGGGTTTTGTGGGATTAGGGATGGATTTATAAATGGGTCGGGGTTGATTTATGGGCTTAGGGTTTGGGAATTGCTGTGGTATAAATGGGCGGAAGGGGGAGTGTTTTGAGGGCTTAGGTTTATTTTGGTTTCACCTTCAACGCCATTAATGTCCTCCTTTGTCTCTGTGTAGTGGGTTGGTGTGCTGGTGGAAGGGGGAACGCAGGTGACCAAGTGAGCCTTGCCGCCGACCTTGTTTGACTGGGCCTTGGTGGCGGCTTTCCGTTGCCGGTGCTCCTCCCACCACTCCGGGTAGCCGATTAACTTGAAACAGCCTTCCTTTGTGTGACGGCTTCCTCCACAGTAACTACACTTGAGGTGAGTCTTGTCCTCCATGTCACGCCGGGATGAAGAATCTGACCGGTGATGTTTAACGGCCAACCTACTTCCGATTTCTGAGGGATTTTTTTCCGATGATGAAGCGTGGATCATGATGCCACGTCTAATATCTCACGTCTGATCGTAGCATATGCCATTTCAACTGTTGGAAAAGGGTCTTGATTTAATAATTCCTTTTTTTCTTTGTCAAAGATCTCGTTAATTCCGGCCAAAAACTGAAATAAACGTTGTTTTTGAATGAAAGTGTTGAAAATTGTGATATTTTCAGCATGTATCATCGGGTTTGGTTGCCGTCGATCTATCTCCTTCCAAATTGTAGTTAGTTTCCCATAAAAGACCTCCAAAGGGTCTCGGTCCTGTTTTATACTGTTGGCCTGAGAACTCAGATCAAAGATCTGGAGTTCGTCCCTTCCATTGCTCAATAGGACTTCAATCCCTTTCCATAAGTCCCTTGCGATAGTGTAATCTAAGAACTTGTTTATGAGATTTGTGTCAATATTTGAGATAATCCATGACAAAACTATCAAGTCCTTCTGCTTCCATGTTCTGTAATTGGGGTCAGTGATGCTAGGAGGATCGTCTATGATGTAGCGGAGACGTCCCCTGCATTCTAAAGCTATCTGCATCATTTTACACCAAGTTGTGTAATTCTGGTAGTTTAGTTTTTCGGCCAATTTTAATTCTGGTGATATAGTTTCAAGGGTTGTGTTTGGTTTGTGCATTTGTTGAAACAGTTTGAACATATGTTCCATCTGTTCCATGGTTATGAGTTGTTTTGGGTCGGTTTCTTCCATTGCTTTAGGTGAGGTTGTTTTAGGGTAAATGGTGATAACCAACGGTGTTGCCGGTCCCGGAAAACACCTTTGGCTCTGATACCATGAAGAATTTAAGAAAGCTGAATTTAGGGTTAATGAATACTGTTTGTATTACCTTGAATGAATAATACAGCCCTAATTTATACAACTGATTATGAGTTTAACTAAGGAAACATCTATTCCAGGAAATGAATATTACCATAATATTACAAGATAATTAAGATAATAAAAATATTGAGAATAAACTAAAAATATACACAAATATTCTGACAATATGATCATATGATTCCTTATTTTTAGGCTATTAGTTGGTATTTAGTTTGAAAAAATGTCAATATTGAAACTCTTCTATTGCCAAAAACTTGAATGGAGGTGGAGTCATTACAGATCTTAATGTCAAATTTGGCCCAAGTTCAATAGGTTTGTGTAACACCCCGAGATCCTCTGACGTCATTAACTAATATTTTAGTGACTTTTGGGTATTTTATAATTATATTAAATTAATTTTGAAGTAGTTTTAATAAATTTCTTTCGTATATGAATTTAAATATTAACATATATTTATATTAAAAATACAATTACGATTTCTAAATAAAGAGGTTTGAATCAAAATAACTATTTTATTAAAATGTCTGAGCCCACGAAAGTGAGTTTCTTAGTTGAGTCTCGCAAGAAAATAAACCGAGATAAAAATAAATAAATAAATAAAATAATAATAATAATAATAATAATAATAATGAGTATAAGAAACCCTAAATACTCATGAGAGGGAGCCGCCATTACCTCTCCTCTTCTTTTACCTTGCTCTCTTCCTCTCCCTCACGGCTGTACCCTCACCACAGCCCAAACCGCAGCTCACTACAACCCAAACCGGAATCGGCAGCCACGCTGCCCTCCTCTGCGAGCAGCCCCAAGCAGCAAGCAAGCAGGCTGCGTGCCTTTCTCCTCCCATCAGCAGTCAGGCTGCTTTGTGCCGCCAGCAGGAGCAGCCGCACTCGGTGCTTCCTCCACCATCCCACACAGCGCTGGTTCACCACCACCACAACCTTATCCACCTCTTCACCATTTTTTACTAATTTTAACTTTGTAAGCCATCTCTTCTTCTTCCATTTGATTCTTCTTGTTTTCAATTTAAGGTTTTATGAAGTTTATGAGTGTGATGTTGATTTTTTTTTTTTTGTTATTTTCATTGAATCTTTTTGTAAGAATTTAATTGATGAATTAAACATGTTTATGACTTAGGGTTTGAAGTGTGATTGAAATTATGGGTTGTGTGTTGGTTTTTGTATTAGTTTCTTCGAATATTGATATGTGTAGTGATTAAATATGTTACGCTTGGATTTAGAGATAAAAAAATTACTAATAATGTGTGTTATACTATATTTTGGTGATGATTGATTAGATAACTTTAAAAGTTGTTTTAAGATTTAGTCGATTGGTTATTATTGTGAACAATTAGTAATGGTGATGATGTTAGTTGACTATGAAAGTGATTTCGATTGATTATATTGGGAATACTAGTTACTAATTGTTGTGGGTTGATTGTTGTAAATTAAAAATACCCTTATTAGGTTGTTTTTGAAATCATAGATACATGATATTGATAAGCCAAGAGCATAATGTCAACTTATCGTAGATGGTTGCTAAAGTTATTTGTCGTGTTGTTTTGATTATAGTTCTTAATAGCCTTGGAGAATGCAACGAATGATATCCCGATATGATAACTCTAAGATTTGCTTTATCGTTATATTAATATTATATTAAAATCGTAAGATTTAGTTGTGATTAGTTATTTTTGGGTAACGCGAGCCGATATGCTCAAAATTAGTTAATGCAAAGAAACGATTCACACATACTTCTACTTTAAATTGATGGAAATACTTGCACTGTGTTGAGTCAATGATTTTGACTTGTATTGAATGAGTTGTGTGCGTGTTAGAGTAGTCGAAAACTCATGTTGAATGGGTGATAGCTGTTACTTGGATATTTAGTTTTGTATGTCAAGTAGTTAAGAGAACTTATTAGTTCTACTCATAACTCATATAGGTGGCCATTTCGTAAGAGGAAAATAGAGCCTTAGTTGGGGTGATTTTGTGACTTTTGATCGTGCAACGGCGCTTACAGGTACGTACACGCAGTAACGAACTCTTACATGCAATTCTTATTTAAGACATTATTGTTCATTGTAATAATATGCACTGCATCAAAACTGAGATACTAGCGAGTACGCTTTATACGAAACGCCATCGACTATGCAATTCTTGCGCTTAGAATAGTTATAGAGAATGAAAGTGTTAGTAGGAGGCGGGGACCACCCCCCTTATTTATTTAAGAATTAGATTATGCCTAATTGGAGTTAGAGTGACTCCTTTATAGGTGAATTTCATATTCTATTGAGTGGCTCAGTGGGTTTTGGCGCGCTGCTATCCCAGGGCGCTCAATAATAGTTGAGAGTGGAAGTTATTCCCATCTAATAAGGTACTATATTATGATTAGTTGGCGTGACTTAACTGGATTATGTCCTGTTGTTTTATTAGTCCCCTAGGTGAGGTTCGACGGGACCACCGTAAGGGGGGTATGAGCATGCTTGGGTCACTGGGCGCCGGATGGCCGATACCGCCCCTTGACCGAGGTGATACCATGCGGGCCTTGCAAACCCCAATATGGTGGCCTCTTCATTGGTTTAGTACCCCAGTGTGTTAGGTTTTTCCCGAAGGTAGGACTCGAGAGGGTCAGCTGAAGGGGGCATGAGCTCATACTTTGCCATGGGCGCCGGATGGCCGATAACGCCCTTGGCCGTGTCACTATGCCAGAAAGTAGAGAAAAGATCCACTGATAGAAAACTATTCAGTGATAGAAGATTTATTCATTGATCGAATGTTATTTATTGATAGTTAGTTCATTCTTTGGTAGAAAGCTTACGCGTTGATAAAACGTTTACTCTTTGATAGAATATTTACTCTTTGATAGAACACCTACTTATTGATTGAATAGCTTATGCTAGCGAGAAGTGTGCCTAAGTTAAGTTACCTCAAGGGTATTACGGACTATGATCAAACTTACCTCAAGATAGACAAGTTCTATAAGGTCACGTGTTAGGTATTCTATTAATGCCTTGGTCGAATTAAACTATGCGTGTTTTGCAAGAGTTTATGTTTGAAAAGAGGTGCGTGAAGACCTGCATTCTACCCAAGAGCACATGGTTCGGGTTGGAAAGCACGCAATGAAATTAAGAAGTATAAGTGGCCGATAAACAGTTACTATCTGTGCTTGCGTTTTATGAAATCATCTTATGTTGTTTTATGATATAATATTATCTAGTAGTTGGCCTTACTATATTTGATGCTAGTTACTGACGTGTACGTGTTTGTGTTTATGTCTGTTTGTTGATGACTTTCTATGATTGTCCTGCTATGACACATTGGCCTTTGGTCTAATGTCGAGCAGCAGGGGATTATAGACAAGCGTAGCAGGTACTGAAGCTTCTTTTGCATTGCATTGCATTTGGGAAGAGTGACGAGAGCGAAGCATACCCTGTGTCATACTGCTACCTTTCGATTTTGTAGTTTTTGTTATCTTTTGTAAACCTTGGTTGTATATGTTTTGTTATGAGGCCTTGCGTCCTCCCTTGCATATTTGTATTTCCGCTGCGTAGTTTATAACTGTATGGTTTTGAGGAGTTAAGTCTTTTTAAAACGCAAACGTCGACACTGGAACCACGATCCATGCTTGGCATGTTGTTTTGAGAAGCCGGCGACGAATTATCCCGCCGTGACATAGCTTTGATAGGCCGTTGGTGCCTTTACTTTATTAGTTTCTGAATTAACTTTTGTTTTTCTACAAAGACGCACAGTTTTAAGGCAGATGCTGCCAAAATTTCCACTCTCCTTTTTAAAGTTAATAATTAAAGTTTATCTAAATTCTTTCCCTTTTTCTTTTATGTAACACCCGAATTTTCTCCCGTCCTTTACGGTTTTGGCTTCGTTGAGGGGTCGGAAATTCTGGGGTGTTACAGTTTGCCCATGGGCAAAACTAGAAAAAGTTTGAAATGCGAGTGTTTAGAGGTTTTGGTGAAGAACAATTGCACAAAGAACACACAAAAAAGAGCACAAAACCAAAGAATAAGAACAAGATTTATGAGGCAAGGATACATCCCCTCAAACAAAGATTACTTTCGTTAATATATCAACAATACATCAATGACAAGCTTTACAACC